>NC_057804.1:62084585-62088727 GCF_018294505.1 Triticum aestivum | reverse complement strand
TATAGCGTGCTCCAATTCGGCGTTTCACGTGCCGAAAAGGATCCCTGGTGCTCACTACCTACATTTGCGGGCTATGGCCCAAAAGTGCCATCTTGCTACAGCACAACAAATGCGAAGCTCCATTCCTGCTCGAGCGGGCCGCATGTTCCACATGCTTCATATCTCTAGCGGGTTGACCAGCTTACTAGTTGATCAGCTAACTGGTTGACCAGTGACTTTAAAAAAAAGGTCATAAAATTTTGAAAAAACATAAATTTGAAAATTATTTCACTTTTTAGAAAAGAATCAACATTCTAGAAAAGGTTCACAGATTTTAAAATTCATAAAAGAATGATTTTTTTGCATAAATAATAATAATAATAATTTGAGGAATGTTCATCAATTTGAAAAATAAGTTAGTGAAATATAAAAACAATTCTGGAACATTCGATTTTTTTTAAAAGCTCTCAAAACTGAAAACAAAGTTCAAATTTTTTTAAAAATGTTCATGAATTTGAAAATAAGTTCACAGATTTGAAAAGCAAATTAGAAAAATAAAAAATGTTCACAAATTTGATCAAAGTTCATGAATCTTAAAGCGAGTTCGCAAAAATTGTAAAGATGTTCACAAAATTTGAAAAAGTACATGAATTTGAAAAATCACATATTGGAAAAAATCACGAGATTTAAAATGTAGTTCCTGAACTTTGGAAAAGTTCACAGAATTTTTAAAAGGTCACAAATTTTAAAAACAATTTGTGAATAGAGGAAAAATTAAAAAAAGAAACAAAAAAAGAAGGAAGACAGCCAAATAGAGGGAAAACTTGGACGGGAAAGCATGTCTTTTTTTTCCTTTCTATCGTCACATTTCTCACAAGAAGAAAAAAAAGCGCAGGTGACAACAAGTTAGTTGCCCAGTAGTTACTGCCTCCAGGACTAAACGAGTAGTATTGGAGTTTGAATCTCCCATGACACACTTGTATTTTTTTTGAAGGTTTAAAAAAGAAATGAAAAAATGTAAATGGGCCAAGCACAGGACAAAAGGTGGTGTGCGTCAAGTTGCGAATAACACTGTACCAGGCGCTGAAGGTGCCACATAGGTGCTTTATATATAAAGCGGGGCGAAAGCCTTTTTCGGTAGGTGCCTCATAGGAGTTAGGTGCATCATAGGCGCGGAAGCTATATGTCGCTTATAACAATATGGGATCCCCTCGCCTGAAATGCGGCACGAGCGGGCCGGCACAACACAGTAGCATCTCCTGCGGGTTTTTTTTTTCTCTCTTTGTGATTTTCGTTTTGTCCACTTTTCACTGTTTGGGCGAGTATTTTTCTGGTTTATCTTTCGTTCGGTCAGGCCAGTTTTTTCTGTGTTGTTTATCTTTTGTCCCATTTTTACTGTATGAGGCTGGGTTTACATGTCTTTTCCCTTGTATTCCATTGTGATTTGTATTTCTTCACCAGTTTTCTTCTGCTTTTCTCTTTTCTTCCTTGTACTTATGTTTTCCTTGTTTTCACAAATTTTCTTTGGTTTTTCTTTTCTTTAAATATATATTGTTTTTTATCATTTCTCAATTTTCTTGGCTTTCCTTTTTGTTTTCTTTGTCGGTTTTCATTGGATGTTGTTATTCGGCTTTCTTTGTAGCTTCATGGTTTTCATCAGTTTTTTTTCCTGTTTTGTTTCCTTTTTCACCCTTTTTTTGTTTCTTTCATGGTTTAACATTTTTTTTCATTTTCGTTGTTTCTTCCTTTGTTTCCACTTGTTTTTCTTTTCTCGTTTGTTTCTTTGTTTTTATTTTTATTATTTGGTTTTTATTGGTTTTCTTTATTTTCCTTTGTAAATTTTTTGTATGCATCAAAACATTTTTTATATACACGTTCAATGCTTTTGGAATACATCATTCACATTCTTTTTAGAAGTTATATTGTTTTTATGTATGCATCAGAAACATTTTTTATATACACGCTCAACATTTTGGAAATACATAATTAAGCTTTTCAACATATATGTTTACGCCTACATTTTCCATAAATTTTGTATATTTTTTGTATATGCGAGGACCATTTTTTGTATACTTTTTAAGAATTTTATGTATAACTTTTTGTATACATGTTTTGGAAATATATGGTTAACATTTTTGTAAACATATATTTTTATGTCTACTTTTTCCATGCACATATTACATTTTTTTATATATATCAGAAACATTTCTTATATACATGTTTGACATTAGGAGTGGCGGGTGAGCCTCTTTGGGCCGCCCACCACTGCTAAAGTGGCATCAGTGGTGGGCGGTGTAAATTGCCCGCTAGTGTAATCAATCTCATAGCAGTGGCGGGAGACCTTACCAATGGCGGGCAGGCTGCAACACACGCCATTGCGGTGTAAAGTATGTGCGGCGGGAGCTTATTAGCGCTCACCACTGATTGCTGCACCAAGCTAGAATAAAAAAAGTTGCCATGGCAGCATATAATATGTTGTCACAACAGCGTTAGCCGATGCAAATAGAGAACAATTCTCAATAAACGGGAGCAAATCAGTAAAAAAACTAGTGGTAATAACTCAGAATAAAGGACGAAAAGTACATTAGGAATAAACGAGTAACCCAAAACACACAGTCATCAAATATAGTCTACTGATAAAGTTAAACAATGTAGTTAATAGGCCAAATATGTTTTGTCACGGTTTCAGTTGTGCCCGCTGCAAGAATCTAGGTTAGGCTCTTTTGTGGGTTGGACTCATCTTCTTCGGTGTTATTACAGAACTGGCCGGACTAAAAAAAAATCTCTGATTCAAAAAATGTTCATTAAAACAAAAAAAAAGTGCGTCTAAACAAGACTGATCAATTTGATCCGGCTTGGCATGGCGCAGACGTGCAGACGGTGTGCGAGGCGCGGGGCGCGGACGTCAAGGGCGGCTCGGGCCGTTTGGGCTGTGGGTGCTTGCGTCCGACGAGCTCAAGGAAAGGGTGGCGGTCTTCTTCAGGGTGTTCAAGGACGGCGACGCCGGCAAGCACATCGTGCTCATGTGCAACGATCCCTCCAGGTCGTCCTACGCCGACCACCTCTACAAGCCAAGCTTCGCCGGCTTCATCGACATCGACATCCTCGAGACCGGCGGCAAGATACCTCTCAGAACCTTGGTACCTTACACCTAGCTACTAGTAATACATATCAGCATGTTTGGGGGCGAAATGACTGTACTTTTCTTAATCTGGGCCTCTAATTTTTTTCTAACTAGCTATTGATGCTCTACGGTGCATTTTGCGCAGATCGACCACTCTATGGTGGAGAGCTTCGGAGGCCACATCAGAATGAGCATATTGTCGAGGGTCTACCCGATGCAGGCCGTCAGCAACAAGGCGCGCCTCTACGTGTTCAATCACGGCGAGTCAGACATCAAGGTTACGCACCTAAATGCGTATGACATGCGTTCTGCCAAGATCAGCACGGACATCGACCAATACTAATCAGATGATCAACACGGAAGATAATTGTACAATTGTAGAGTAGGTAGTATCTAATAACAGACTTGAGGTGTCATGATATGAGAGGCTAGACGAGTTATTTGCTTGGGTGAGGTCTCTGTCGACTCGGATTTAACAAGTCTCGGTCAATGGCATAACATGCAAGCGAGAAAAAAACTGAAAAGAAAATTATACACAGATTTCAATGTAAAATCTCATGAATATATCATCGACTAAGAGTTAACAAAGCCTCAGTCGACTGAGACTTAGTAAGACTGTATTTGGTTTGTGACATTTACTTCAAACTAGTAACAGAATGCAAGTGATAATGCTCTTAAACTCAAACAATAACTTTATGCTAGTACTTCCTTATGTAACAATTTATGAAAGGAACATCTTAATGCTAAACTTATATATATCAAAAGTCCAATAAATTTCCTAGTAGTATATCACTAAAAATAATAATGTGAGTGTACATAACGCATCAATCTGAATGATGCAATCTGTAAAACACCGATAACATGTCAAGAATTGTCTAGTTGCATGCAAAAGAATGTCACATTTCCTTCGAAAAATCTTACAAGATGTATGGTCTTAGCTGATCTAACAGTCAGCAGACATATAAGGAAGATCTGGTTGACACTAAACATGTGGTTCTTTTTCTTTTAAACGATTATATCATAGCTGGGGGCGATGCCC
>NC_057804.1:62071704-62084443 GCF_018294505.1 Triticum aestivum | reverse complement strand
CGGGAACTAAGGACAACCACAGGGGCCTCGTGGTGCTCTACCGCAGCTGAGACTTCTAGCGGTAGGTGCCGGTGCATCGAACGCTGCACCACGGCGACACCGGCATGTGCGAGTGTCCCGATTTCTATCCGGTGACCTCCCACGGTGCCCTCGCGATGTACGCGCACCAACTTTGTAGTCTATTACTAATATTCCCAAGAAAAACATCCGCACGAAAAACATAACCTGCAATCAAGTCCTTAATATTTTGCAGCCAACACCCTAAAATTTTCGTTTCCTTAGAAATAAGGCCAAAATTTTAACAAGTCGCAGGAATTTTCACCGAAAATTTCTGCAGCATAACGTGTTGGGAAAGACCAATCGCATCTGCAACATATTATAATACTACAGTACAAATCACTCCACGACTATGCCTTCTCTTTTGTGCATCTTCTGGTGACACATTACTTTTGCAAAATATATAGATGTGTTTTTTTTTCTAATGAAACATCTAGCTGAATCTGTAGCCACATATATAGAGCTCTTCAGCCAATTAATAGGTTCAGTGTAAAGAAAAACTTCAGCAGCACGAACATATATAGAGCTCTTCAGCCAGTTGATAGGTCTAGTGTACAGAAAAAGTTCAGCGGCACAACAACAGTAGTATAGCAGCAACAATGGTAGCATAGTAGCAGTAGCAATGACAGTAGTAATATACATAATTTTAGTGTAAAGTCAAACAACAACAGTAGTAGCAGCATTAGTGCTAGCACAAAATACAGAAGTTTGATAGGAGCACTTCAGTATCTGACTCTTACGAGACCTAACATTTCTTTTTCTGTTAACAAAGTATGCTAGTTTCTTAACTACTATTCATTTGACTGTTGCCAAGCGTATAGTAAGATATGTGAAAATACTTTGAGCATTGGTCTAAACTTCAGCAAATCAGCTTCGCCAACGCACTCATGCCACCGAGATGTACGTGCGCGCTCGTAGACGCCACTGCAACGCCATGCTCTTGAACTAATATATGCCTTTTTTGTTGTTGAAAGTATTTTTGTTTAATTTGTAGTATTTATTTTCTTGACGACACACAGCGGGGTGCACTATCCAGTGCACCATGACCTAGTTTCACCTGTTGCACCGCTGAGCCGGGCACCATCACCAAGTTTCACCTGCTGCACTGCCGAGCCCCGAGCGTGTGACGGAGGCAACACACATGCATAAAGCGCGACAGAGTGCACCAACCACACACGCTTCCCCGCATGGACGGGCCGGCCGGCCGGGTCTTTTTCTTTGCCTCCCACCTAAGAAAGGTTCCGGTTCGCTGCCATTAGCACTGTATATACCACCGTGCTCCGTCTACTGTATGCATAGAGAGCAGTATCTAGCTAGATCAGGTAGCTTTAGTAGACACCCTTTGTCACATATTCCGGCTGTTCCATGAAGTGTCCTTTCATATCTTTGGTAATCGTTACGCCGCCGCCGTTCGACTACACCAAAGTACTTAGCACACACGTACGTATATGCATATGTTGTTGGAGTAGCTATACGATTCCATGTAAAGCCAGCCTTGCTCGATCAGTTGCTACGTACAGAATGTGCTGCATGGTACGTTGCTACGTATTTTCCTACCGATGTACGCAAGGCCTCCCCGGCTTCCCCATCCCTCTATATAGCGGGAAACCAGCAAGCTGGGTGAGCTACGAAGTACTACCTATCAGCATATTTTGGGGCCAAATGGCTGTAGTTTCCTTAATCTGGGCCTCTAGTTTTTTCTAAGTAGCAATTGATGCTCTACAGTGAATTCTGCGCAGATCGACCACTCCATGGTGGAGAGCTTCGGAGGCCACGACAGAATGAGCATATTGTCGAGGTTGCACCCAACAAAGGCAGTGGGCGACAAGGCGCACCTCTACATGTTCAACCAAGGCGAGTCGGACGTCAAGGTTACGCACCTGAACACGTACCACATACGGTCGGCCAAGATTAACACGGACATCGATCAATACTAATCAGATGAACACGGAATATAATTGTACAGTTGTGGAGTAGGTAGTATTTAATAACAGACTTGAGGTGTCATGATATGAGAGGCTAGACTGGGTTTTTTCCCTTCATGAATACGTATTGTTGCCTATCATTTCATTGATAGGTGGATAGAACATACATGGTGCTGCTCGATGAGGCGTACACGAATGGGCGTCCCCAGGAGTGTAGCATGAGCATGTTTGAGGTTGCTCAGCTTCAGTACATTCATTTTAGACTATAGGGATCACTAGTGCTAGTCCTTTGGCTCCGGCCCATGCCCAAAGCCGAGCCTCCTCCTTGATGTTGCAGACAAGCTCGTCAGTAGATGGTCGGAGGTCGTCAAAGAGAGTGGTGTTGGGATGCTTCCAGATACTCCATGCAGTTAGGGCTATAAGAGAGTTGAGGCCCTTCCGCAAACTTGCTAGAGAAGCGGCAAGGGAGGTAGACCACCAAGGGAAGAAGACCACATCAGCGTTTGGCAGAAGCACCGGGAGGTGACACCATGATAAGATCTCATGCCAGGTGATCTTTGAGAAGACGCATTGGACGAGCAGATGATCAATGGTCTCATGTTCCTGGCTGCACAACTTGCATAGAGGGTCGTGTGGTAAACCATGGCGCGCTCTTCGCTCCTCAGTCCAGCAATGGTCCAGGCAGGCTAGCCAGAGGAAAAACTTGTCGTTCATCGGTGCCCAACACTTCGATATGGGCCACTAGTTGGGCGTGGTGGTGGATCCAATGAAGAGGGCCTTGTAAGCAGAGCTATCCGTGTATTGGCTGATCGGGGCCCACTTCCAGGATATCTTGTCGGGCACATTAGAAAGCTCGATCTACTGGATTTGCCTCCACATGCCTAAGTACTCGTTGGTGGCGGCCAGTCCTAGGGAACCATGGATGTCACGAATATTTGTGAGTTGTATGAACTTTGAATATTAATTTGGATTTAATATGTGTGCAAATATGTCTTCTTCAAAGCGTTCAAGGACGGCGATGACGGCAAGCACATCGTGCTCATGTGCAACGACGTATCCAAATCTTCCTACGCTGACCACCTCTACAAGCCCACCTTCATCGGCTTCATCAACGTCGACGTCGCCAATACCGGTGGCAAGACACCTCTCAGAAGCTTGGTACGTTACACCTACCTACTACTACATATCAGCATGTTTTGGGGCCAAATGACTGTACTTTCTAGGGGGGCTGGGGGCGATGCCCCCCTTCCATCCTGGAATTACAGGTAGCTCTACATTAATGTCCTCTGCACTAACTAAGGCTGGTCATAGTGGGGAGTAACTTATACTAATGTCATGCATATGACACTAGTCTAAGTTACTACCTTCATAGTGCAAAGTAACATAGTAGTAGTGTCATAAAGGACTTCATTTGTTAGCTTGTAGACTCATCTTGTCTTGGGAAGCGCTATGTTACAGTAACATATTATGTTACCACTTATCATTAACTACATGCCACGTAAGCAAAATTTTCTTGGAGTGCGCTATGTTACTAGCCAAGTTACTCCCACTATGACTAGCCTAACAATAGATCTCAATGATGCATACTGCGCAGATCGACCACTCCAAGGTGGAGAGCTTCGGAGGCCATGACAGAATGAGCATATTGTCGAGGGTGTACTTGAAAAAGGCAGTGGGCGATACGACGCACCTCTACATGTTCAACCACGGCGAGTCGGACGGTAAGGTTACGCACCTGAACACGTACCACATGCGGTCGGCCAAGATCAACACGAGCGTCGATCAATATTAATCAGATGATCAACATGGAAAATAATTGTACAATTGTGGAGTAGGTAGTATCTAATGACAGACTTGAGGTGTCTTGATATGAGAGGCTAGACGGGCATTTTTTCTTTGTGAATACGCATTGTTGCCTATCATTCCATTGATAGGTGGATAGAACATACTAGTGCCGCTCGATGGGGCATACACGAATCAGCGTCCCCAGGAGCGCATGTTGGAGGTTGCTCAGCCTCGGTACATTTGTTTTAGACTATAGGGATCAGTAGTACTTGTCCTTCGGCTCCAGCCCATGCCCAAAGCCGAGCCTCCTCCTTGATGCTGCAGACGAGCTCGTCGATAGATGGTCGGAAGTCGTCGAAGAGAGCGGCGTTGCGATGCTTCCAGATACTCTATCGTGTGTTGATGTTTCACAGCCACATCAAAGTAGGATCGCAGACACTGATTGGATTTTAGAGCTAGCACACAAATTGTTGTGCCATCAACTTTTACTTGAACTATAAGATTGCCTACACCCCGAAAAATGCATTGCATACATACATACATACATACATACATACATACATACATACATACACACACACCAGAGAGTAGTACCAATAAATACGAAATTTTTGTTGGGATTTTTTGCCATGTTTTTATTAGGCAGTTTCCTCTTTTTCTTTCTCTTTTTATTTATTTTCATTGTTTATTTTTCTGCTTCTTATATGTGATTCCATGAGCAACACACATCCCAAGCAATAATGAACGACAACAACCTTGGTTTTTTCGTTTCTTACTAGCATAGCCCGCGCGGCGGCACGCCGCGTCCGATGATGCATTGTATTTATACAGATCATAAAGACCATTGTTATATTTTTAATTGATAGAATCATACATGACTAAAACCCAAAAAGAGTAATGAAAGATGAAAAAGGAGTACATTTATTGCAGCCATGTATGATAAATACTGATGAACGGAAGGGTATTACTAATAAGGTCTACTTATTGGCACCATATACATCCCATTCTATGGAACGTATCATATAGGATGATGCAACCGCATGAAAGTAAATGATTGCAGACGGCCCTAGTTCTGTTAAATCATCCTAGTGTAACCCCATTTAGGATAGTGCTTGTAATGAAGTGGTAGATAGCTTTTGCAAATTCCTGTATCTGTCCAAACGGCGTCTTTGCTCCTGTGTATGTCATTATGGTGAACTATGCACTTGAATATAAATTAATACTACATAATTATCTAAAGCTCGTTATAAACTATCATAAGATGATAGATTTTTTTTTTGAACGGAAGATGACTGAACTCGAAATGAGATTTGGAACACCAAATTGACCAACACCAGAGATAGAACTTCCAGAAATATTCTCTCTCATATCACCAACATCATCAACAGCAAGCATGTCTACAAAATATAAAGAAGGATGAGCAACACAGAACAAATACACAAAATAATCCTAAAATATGCCAGACATCTTTTTTTTTTGCTTCTCACTAATGAAACTCACCCTTAATAACATTAAACAAAACATCGTCTAAATCTATATATTCTTTCGAAAGAATGAAAACCAGCAACCAGTAAACGTCACTAAAGCGTGGTCATGCTTTTTTTTAGCTCATGAACGCTGGGACCGTGTGACCACGTCCACATGTAACTCTCGAGAACAGTTCAGTCTGAATTCTGAACATAAGATCTTGTCCATTTGTATACACTACGCACTAACAAAGATCATATTGAAAAGCAAAGGCTCGCCTAAAAGTGTCGCTGCTTCTTGAACACACACGCATTGTTTAGAGAGTACTATCAATGGAGCACGTCCGTCATGTAATTCTTGAAGAACTATTCAGTCTATAATCCGAACAGGAGCCCTTCTGCATTTGTTATACACCACACATTGACTGCTGTTGAAAAATAAAGAGTTGGCTACCCTAAAATTGCAAGTGAATTTAGGTGGAAATGTCGTACTTCGTGCGCCAGGTGGGAGTAGGGGTCCAGTGCCGCACGGCAGGGCTAAACAGGATGGACACCACGCGCGAGCGGAGCATGCACAGCTCGATGATCGGCGGGAGCGTCAAGCACCAGGGCACCTTGTATTGGTTGATGGAGGCGCCATGAGAGATAGCGTAGTCCATCAGCTCCTCGGACGTGCCGGTCCGGACGACGCGGATCTCGAGCAGCCCGATGAAGCCGTCCGCCACTCTACCATGCATGCACACCGTATTCAGTCCCTCATCCATCTCAAGCGTCGATGGTCTCCTTGTCCACCGTCCAGCCGGCGCCGGCACCGACCGTCTCCTAGTAGATGAAGTAGTGCCCGGGGATGCTCTTTGTGCTGGTGTACTGTGTACAACGCCATGGACGCGCCATGGGGGGAGCCTCGCGATTGCACTGCAAGGAGAGCCATCCACAAAGCAAATGCTATCGCTACGGATAGAAAGACATGAAAGGCAACACACAAAGAAGAGGCACCTCGACTGCTGCCGCCATTATCCGTAAATGCC
Source organism: Triticum aestivum (assembly GCF_018294505.1). Classification (NCBI taxonomy): domain Eukaryota; kingdom Viridiplantae; phylum Streptophyta; class Magnoliopsida; order Poales; family Poaceae; genus Triticum; species Triticum aestivum. The sequence continues at coordinate 62,078,182 of NC_057804.1, read as the reverse complement.
TCCCACCTACATCTCTCTGTGTAAATCCTCATATGCAGCTCGACGTGCTTGTGGTGCCGTTGCGATACCGCCGCAGCCGTTGCTCTTTTCCTCGAGCATCAGCAAGGGTAATGTGTGTGTGGCCGGCGACACGCTTTACTTCCCCGGACCTGGTGTGTAGGGCGCATGCATGCATCATGTTGGAGGACGTCGTGTCCCGTGTCTGCATCCCGTAACCAGCCACCATCGACTCGGGCAGCCGCGCCGCCGCATGTCCTTTCAGGCACGCGGGTGCAAGGTCGCGGCGCTATACGGCCTCGTCCAGCCGCTGGTCCGCGTCACCGCGCGGAGCTCTGCCCGTCGCCTCATCCAGCTGCACGTCGGCGTCGCGCGTCGCGCCCCTGCGCGTGCTCTAGCGGCAACACCCCATGCAGTGCCTCATAGCATGCACCAGTCAAGCTGCCTTGCCGCACCACCTTGCTGCAGGCAGTCGCTGCTTCTCCTGCCTGGTTCCTACCCGCCGGCTAAGGCAGGAACCGACGGCGAGGTGGGATGTAAGGTGCTGCTGGGAGTTGGGAGACGTGCACAGGAACGCAGGTGAGCTCCTGTGACTCGATGAGGAAAGAGGCCGGCGTTTTATACTTGCGTACGGCGGTCAGGCGGTGCAGCGGTGGCACGAGGTTTTGCTCGAGTCTTCGAGAGAGAAAAATATCTGAAGGAAAGGGGCGAGCATTAACTAGAAACATCCACATAAGCCGCGTCTAGAAACAACAATTAAAGCGGCACCGCCAGTAGTTATTCTGCCAGCCCAGCTCATACGTAAGATACGTAACAAATATTACGTAGGTGTAGCATTGCTGCCACCGCATGCTGCTCCGATTACAGTGCGTGCTTGCGGTCGCTGGCTCGCCCATGTTCCTTTGCCGTCTTATAATTGGACCCAGCTACCCATCCCTGGTCACCGCTTCGCCCAGTTGCTATTGGTCAGAGAAAGAGACAGATCGACCGGAGAAGCACCGAAGAAGGAAAGGTGTCAGGCCACAAATCCCAACGTGACAGCGACAACAGTTGAACACACCACCCTGCCCCCACATTGGATGAAAAAACGCTAAACCCACCCAAAAAAACATGACGCTAGTTTAAAAAATTTGAATCAAAACACCGAATCCACAAGGCAGTTCTACCCCGCCAGGTACCAAATTAATACCACGCGTCACATATGTAATACATCATGTGTCAGTTTCATCCAAGTGGGTGATTCTCGCGGCAAAAACTTGGCCTGGAACAGAGGCTTTGTTGGCGATGATCCCGGCTGCCGCTAGTCGTCGAAGTACTGTCTCGACAAACTTTACTGACCGATGCTTTGGCCACGGCAGCGTGTACGCGACGTACAAACAGGCAACGCAGACGTCTTGGAGCTAAGCAGGCAAGTACACAGCTTGATGGATTCTCGTGTCTAGCTAGCTAGCACGAACCAGGTCACCCGAACACAATACGCAAGATAATGGCAACAGGTGCGTGTCGCACCTGTGTTTTCTTATTGCTTTGATCTGATCTGATTACACGGGGGGTACAACAGTATTTATATTGATCCTACTAGTCCTATTCCTAGTCCTAAGTACAAATACAAATCCTACTCGGTTGATTGCACCAAGTCCGTACCGGACTGGTTTAACCGTGGTTGATTCCAACAATCACCCCCCAACCATGATGTCCTCACTTCACAGCTTGGACGCCGATCCTACCCCGCATCTCCGTGAACTTCTGTCGTCCCAAAGATTTGGTCAGGATATCTGCAAGCTGATCGTCTGTGCAAATGTAGTTGACTTTAATCTTGGCTTCTTCCACGCAATCCCGTATGTAATGATACCTTATATCAATGTGCTTACTTCTATCATGATGCACTGGATTTTTACATAGAGCAATCCTGGACTTGTTGTCAACATAGAGCACCACTCCTTCCGGTTCCTTGTCAGCGAGGTCACCGAGTAGCTAGCCTTTCTAGCCACACACCTTGACCTGCCGCGGTTGCAGCTGCAATATACTCCGCTTCACATGATGATAATGCGACCACCTTCTGCTTTTGTGATAGCCAACTCACTATGCTTCTTCCCAAGAAATATGCCACGCCCGAAGTATTTTTACGGTCGTCAATATCTCCTGCCAAGTCGCTATCACTGTAGCCAAGTAGCTCCACCATCTCCTTCCGCTTCTCTCTCAAATAGACACAACCAAAGTTAGTTGTCCCTTTGATGTACCTGAGTATTTGTTTCACAGCTGCCCAATGTTCTGTCATGGGTGCTTCCATGAAGCGACTCACTACGCCAACAGAATAGGCCAAGTCTGGTCGTGTATTCACAAGATACCTTAGGCTTCCGACCACACTTCTATACTCCGTTGCATCAACCGCGGGTGCTTGGCTCCTCTTGCTAAGTTTAAGTCGAGGCTCCATTGGAACATGACTTGGATTGCAATCCTCCATGCTACAGCTTTCAAGAATCTTCTTTGCATATGCCTCCTGGCATAGTGTGATTCCCTCCGGCTTTTGATGTACCTCGATCCCGAGATAGTAAGTCAAGAGCCCTAGATCACTCATCTTGAAAAGCTCCTTCATTTGTAGCTTGAACCTAGCAATCTCCTCCTCATCTGCTCCAGTTATCAAGAGATCATCAACATAGATGCCCACTAGGAGACGATCCTTGCCTTTACCTCGCTTGTACATAGCATGCTCCAGTGGACTCTTCTCAAAACCAAGAGAAACTAGTGTACGATCAAGCTTGATGTTCCACGCTCGAGGAGCTTGGCATAGCCCGTACAATGCCTTGTGTAATTTCAACACCTTGTGCTCCTCTCCCATTTTGATGTAACCCAGTGGTTGCTTCACATATACTTCTTCTTTTAACTCCCCGTTCAAAAACGCGGATTTTACATCCATGTGATGTAGCCTCCAAGATTCTTGAGCCGCGAGAGCTATAACTAACCTCACCGATTCCATCCTTGTGACAGGAGCGAACACTTCCTCGAAGTCTACACCTTGCTCTTGCACGTATCCTTTGGCTACGAGCCTTGCCTTAGGGCATCTCCAGCCGCGCCCCCAACAGCCCCCCCCCCCAGGCCACTTTTTCGGCGCCGGCGCCAAAAAAACGGCCCAGTCGCGCCCCCAGGACGCCGAAAATCGCCGGTTCGAACCTTTTTTCCGCCCGGCGGTCACAGGCCGAACCCGGCGCGCTGGGGAGCCGTTGGGGGCTCCGGCGCTAGGGAAAAGCATGCCTGGCCCACACCGACAGGGGAAAAGTCAATGTTTTCTTCCCCCGACTCGCCTCGCACCCCACGCGCCCTCGGCCACCACTAGCTATATCCCGGCGACGGCCGCCGGCCTACTCCGCTAGATAGCCATTCCCCGCCGGAAAATAGCAGCGCTTCGCCGCGGCAGCCCCTCTCCCGCAGCAGCTGGGCGTTTCCGGCCACCGTTCCCGGCCGCGGAGGCGCCATTTCCGGCCCACCGAGCGCAAGGTGTTCGGAGTTTTGACTGTCTCGGTGATGGACTCGGATGAGGAGGAAGAGCTCGCCGCACTGCTGGAGGAGGAAGCCGCGGCCGACGTCCAGGAAGAAGAGCATCTGATGGTGCTCGCCGCCCTCGCTCAGCTGCTGGCGAGCAATGAAAAGCCGCATCGAGGTTGCTCGGCGCCGGGGCGGGTGAAAGCAAAGAACCGGCATCGTCTGCAAGGCTACTGCATACTCTACTCCGACTACTTCGCCGATGCTCCACTTCATGGCGAGAGAATATTTCGGCGCCGTTATCGGATGAGCCGAAAGTTCTTCCTCAGGATTGTGAATTCCATCCGGGAGTTCACAACTACTTCAAGTGCAAGATGGATTGCACTGGCGCTCTTGGATTCACCTCCATCCAGAAGTGCACGACAGCGATGAGGATGCTTGCATATGGAGCTCCCAGTGATTCACTCGACGACTATGGGCGCATGGCTGAGTCCACCAGCATAGAGTGTTTCTACAAGTTCCGTCGGGCAGTGGTGGCAGTGTTTGGGACACAATACTTGAGAACACCCAATGCGGAAGACACTGCTCGGATCCTAGCCCAGAATGCAGCAAGAGGATTTCCTGGGATGCTTGGAAGCATCGACTGCATGCATTGGCAATGGAAGAACTGCCCATTTGGTTGGCAGGGGATGTACAAAGGCGCCAAAGGCGGTTGCAGTGTGGTGCTTGAGGCGGTAGCCACACAGGACCTCTGGATTTGGCACTCCTTCTTTGGTATGCCAGGAACTCACAATGACATCAACGTGTTGCAGTGCTCTCCTGTTTTTGCCAAGCTCGTTGAGGGCCATTCTCCTCCGGTGAACTTCGAGATCAATGGGCACCAATACAACAAAGGGTACTATTTAGCTGACGGCATCTATCCGAGATGGTCGACATTTGTGAAGACGATCTCAAACCCTGTGGCAGGAGGCAAGAACGCCTGGTTTGTGAAGCTTCAGGAGGCTTGCAGGAAGGATGTCAAGCGGGCATTTGGTGTGCTCCAATCTCGATTCGCTGTTGTTCGGTACCCCGCTCAGACCTGGTCGAAAGATCAAATGTGGGATATCATGACTTGCTGTGTCATCTTACACAACATGATCATCGAGAGCGAGCAAGAAGACCCAGTGTTTGACACTGAACCATACTACAGGCAGGGTCCTCTAGCCTAAGTTGATCACCAGCTACCGGCAACTTGGACTGCCTATCTCAGTATGCGTCAGGAGATCCGAGACCCACAGGTGCATCATCAACTACAGAAAGATCTGATTGAGCACCTATGGAGGCTCAAGGGGGACGCCGCGTGATGAAATACGAGTTTTTATTTGTTGAACTATATAATTTGTATTGAACTATTTGTTGTTGTAGTATTTTGTTGAAGTATTTGATTTTTCTGTGATGAAATATGTGATAAGGAATAATTGAACGCCGAGACACGGCGAAACCACACCGAATATGGGCCTATTCTCGCCCATATGGGCCGTTTATTCGCTGAAATTGGGCTGCAAAGTGGGCCAATTTCGGCGCCTGGGGGCGACGACTGGGCGCAAAACCGCCCCCAGCGCCGAGTGTATCGCCGGCTCGCCCCCAGGGGGCGGTTTGTATGCGTCCTGGGGGGGCCAATGGCTGGAGATGCCCTGATGCTTCACCAAGTTTCCTTCAGCATCTTTCTTGACCTTGTACACCCACTTGAGCCCTATGATTTTATAGTTGTTGGGTGGATCCACGAGCTCCCATGTATTGTTGTTTCGGATCGATCACAACTCCTCATCCATAGCACGACGCCAACACTCCTCCGTGTTTGCATCTTCAAATTTCGTCGGTTCCTCGACGCTAAGTAGACACCGCCGTCCTCTTCCTTTAATTTTCACAGGATTTATTTTTGGAAGTGCTTCCGTTGGATATAAATCCACCACTGGTCGAAGACGTACTGGTGTCGGCGGACGTTCCCTTCTCTCCTGTTCAGTTGAAGATGAAGTAACATCATCTGGAGTTGCCAAACTCCCGATTTCTGGCGATTGCTGTTCTTCATAACTGGTTGTAGCTTCAGACGAACCAGCCAAAATAGGTGTACCATCTTCACGTACAAGGACTTCATGTGCTCGTGGTGCAGCACATGGGCTGCTTTGCTGCATGCTGGAAACACCTCCAGCCGACAGGCTCTTGTATGGGCTGGCCGATGCTATGCCTCGTGAGCCACGAGCTGGTGTGGCCTGCTCTCGCCCTCCTGATGGAACAACGCCAGTAGGGCGAGCGCTGCTGCCGGGCGTGCCGTTGGTGCCCTCGGACACGTCGGCTGCTGGTTCCTCTCGCGCGTGTGAAGCAGCGGAAGTTGCTGGCGTGCCTCCTTTTTCTGCGACGCCGCCCGCGCCGTTTGTTGCGGCCGACGTCTCCGGTTGATCATCAATATCTGCATGCTCGTAATCATCGTAAACAATGTTGAAAATTTCATCGGAAGACGGGTATACCGGCTCGGTGGAGTTCCAATTCCATGACCTTGCTTCTTCGAAGATCACATCGCGCGTCACAACCACCTTGTTGGTAGAGGGGTTGCACGCACGGTATGCCTTCGTACCTTTTTCATAGCCAACCAACACCATTGAAGTACTTCGATCTGCCAATTTGCTAGTACGTCCGGTCACTGTCTTCACATGCGCCACGCACCCTAAAGTGCGAAGATGATCAACCGTGGGCTTGTGTCCGTACCATGCTTCGTACGGCGTCATCCCAACCACACCCTTGGTTGGAGCCCGGTTCAGCAAATAAACGGCCGTATTAACCGCCTCACCCCAAAACTTGCCCGACATGCCTTTACTTTTCAACATGCTTCGTGCCATCGCCACCACGGTTTGATTCCTCCGTTCCACAACACCGTTTTGCTGCGGTGAATATGGTGCCATAAGATACCTCTTGATCCCTTGAGCTTCGCAAAACTCTGTGAATGCACGAGACTTGAACTCACCCC
>NC_057804.1:62060200-62071461 GCF_018294505.1 Triticum aestivum | reverse complement strand
GAGGGCCTTCAGCTTGGCTTCAGATTCTACTTCAGCCGCCATCTTTATAATCCTAAAGGCTTGCAAAGCTTGGTCTTTCGTCTTCAACAACACAATCCACATGAATCTGCTAAAGTCGTCGACCACGAGCAAGAAGTATCTGTTTCCGGCAGGGGTGGCTGGTGTAATCGGTCCGCACAAGTCTCCGTGGACCAACTCAAGAGCTTTACTCGCTCTAAAGTTTCCCTCTCTTGGGAACGGGGCTCGCCTTTGTTTGCCAATGAGACAACCGTCGCACACTTGGTCGACATGATTGATGCACGGTAGACCACGTACCATCTCCTTTTGTCCAAGTTGCCGAAGAGCCTGGAAATTTAGATGACCGTAGCGCGCGTGCCACTTTCATGTCGAGTCGTCCATGCTCGACAGGAGACATACCGGATCCACACGATCCAAGTTGAGGACGTAGAGCCTGTTCGGTGACCTCTGCACCTTCATAATCAACATCCTCTAACGATCATACCCCCATAGAAAGCCATCTTCGAGCACAATCTTGCAACCACGCTCCTCGAGCTGGCCAAGACTTATGATGCTACTCTTTAGCTTGGGAATGTAGTACACATCTGTGAGTACCTTGTGACCACCATTCTTCAACTCAAACAGGACAGTACCTCGCCCTGCGATGTCAACGGTCCGTCCGTCACCGAACCGAACCGTGCCTCCCACCGAAACACTGAGCTCAGAAAACTGGTCCTTGTCGCCGGTCATGTGGTTGCTAGCGCCCGTGTCGAGGTACCACACGTACCTTGTTCATCCTCTTCTTATCAAGATAAACTGCCTCCTCTATGAGCGTGACAACCTCTGTAGCCGGCGCCTTTGAAGCTGGACTATCCTCATCCATTAGCTCACATACTTCGACCATGAGCATCATGTCTCCATCATCGCCTCCTTTGTCCATGAGATCTTTCTCCTTTGGTGGTTTCTTGCACTCCAACTTGAAGTGCCCCATGATGCCACAGTTGTGACACTTGATCTTGCGCTTGTCGAACTTCTTCTTCTTCGGAGCGTCGTCGCCGGCGTTCTTCTTACTTTGCTCTTTTGGCGCACAATCTTGGCGAGTGTTGCTGCTAGAGCCCTCGCCTCCTCTCCTTGAGTCCAGCGCCAGCCATTGAGCCCGAGTGAGCATGGCATTCTCATCATTCCTCCCATCCCCGAGACTGTACCGCATACGCTCGCCGTGAGCCTTGTAGCGTCCGACGAGATCGTCGATGGAGAGAGTCTCGAGATCGACACACTGCTCGATCGCCGTGATAATTTGCAGGTACCGGGGAGGGGCTGCGCGCAAGAACCGCCGGACAACCGAGGTCTCCGTGAGGTTTTCACCAAGTGCACAGATCCGATTGACGAGAGTAGCCACCCGTGAAGCGAATGCATCCACGGACTCATTGTCGCCCATGACCAAAGTCTCATAGTTCCTTAGGAGAGTTTGGAGATTGGCTTGCTTGACGCGGGTGTGACCCTCGAACATGAGCTTCAAGGTATCCCACGCTTCCTTCGCCGTTTTTTTGGCGATCAGGTGTTGGAGGACATCCATCGGCATCACCGAGTAAATCGCCGACGCCGCCTGCCGATCCTTCCAGTGCTCGGCTCCCTCCTTCTTGAACGCATCGCCTCCTGGATCGACCACGTCCCATAGCTCGTTGGCGCGGAGACCACACTCCATGAGGGCCTTCCAGACCCCAAAGTTCTCACGATCAAACCGTGGGTATGACGTACCGGGTACGGCAAGTACTTTAGCCGCTCTGGACGATTCCACGATCTCCTTGCCCGTCATGACCTTCCGTTACTAGAAGATCAACCTTGCTCTGATACCAATTGTTGGCGATGATCCCGGCTGCCGCTAGTCGTCGAAGTACTGTCTCGACAAACTTTACTGACCGATGCTTTGGCCACAGCAGCGTGTACGCGAAGGTACAAACAGGCAACGCACACGTCTTGGAGCTAAGCAGGCAAGCACACAACTTGATGGATTCTCGTGTCTAGCTAGCTAGCACGAACCAGGTCACCCGAACACAATACGCAAGATGATGGCAACAGGTGCGTGTCGCACCTGTGTTTTCTTATTGCTTTGATCTGATCTGATTACACGGGGGGTACAGCAGTATTTATATTGATCCTACTAGTTCTATTTCTAGTCCTAAGTACAAATACAAATCCTACTCGGTTGATTGCACCAAGTCCGTACCGGACTGGTTTAACCGTGGTTGATTCCAACAATGGGGTTATTTGATTGTGGGTACGCGCACCAGCTTTGTAGTCTAGTACTAATCCTCCCAAGAAAAACATTGGCATGAAAAATATAATCTCGCAACCAAGTCCCTAATATTTTGCAGCCAGCACCCTAAAGTTTTTGTTTCTTTAAAAACAAGGTCAAAATTTTAACAAGTCACATAAAATTTCACCGAAAATTTCGGTAGCATAACATATTGGGAAAGGCCAATCGCATCTGCAGCAGTTGTATAATACAACACTATAAATCACTCCTCAGCTATGCCTTCTCTTTTGTGCATCATTTGGTGACACATTACTTTTGCAAAATATGTAGCTGTGTTTTTTCTAATGAAAAATCTAACAGACTGTAGCCACATATATACATCTCTTCAGCCAATTAGTAGGTTCAGTGTAAAGATAAACTTCAGCGGCATGAACATGTATAAAGCTCTTCAGCCAGTTAATAGGTTTAGTGTACAGAAAAAGTTCAGCAACAACAACAACAATAGTATAGCAGCAATAATGGTAGCATAGCAGCAGTACTAATATGCATAATTTCAGTGTGAAGTCAAACAACAACAGTAGTATAGCAGCAACAACAATAGCATAGCAGCATCAGTGCTAGTACAACAGCAGGAACAATTTAAACACAAATTCAGACAGCTTAGAAACAACACAAGTTTATACCTAAGTTAAAGAGTTGACTACTGAATTAGCACTCATGCTTACATTCGTATCCACCTATGTAAACCCTAGTTACATACTAGTGTTGTTTACATATATTTGGACATGCCTCTCAAGTAATGTACAACATATTGTCTTCTCATTATTATTGACTAGCTTATCTTTCAACTTCTTTGCTAGTCAAGTTGGAATCCTTGACAGACCTTTTTTTTACCGTGGGAGCTAGTGTTTGGTGTAATCCCCGTGTTTTGTTGGGATGGTGGTGGCGAAGCCCTTAGTCCTGGCATCCAACGCCTCCCGTGTTTCTCTCCTAGTGGCTGCACGCCTTCCTCTTCCTATAAATCTTGATCTAGTTCCTCATCCTCGTGTTCCCCCTTCCTCTCCATCTGCCCTCATTTGCCTCATATACTCCCTCTGTTCCTAAATAAAAGACGTTTTGGCAGTTTAATTTAAACTACCAAAACGTCTTATATTTAGGAACGGGCATGGAGACCCAAAGTTGAGGCATGCCGTTCCGATAATGCACTCCCCGCAATAGCATCGGTCGATGTTGTCATGTCATGCTCACCATGGCTTGTGGGTCTGATCTCCCCTCTTGCGGTACCCTTTCTCTTGATCTGACCTTCTTTCTTTGAAGAAAGAAATCTTGGGATGGTTCTACTCAAACTGATGGTTTTTATTTCTTTTGATGTAGTACATGGTTCTACTTAATTAGGGGACATCCATGGAGGCAGGTAAAGGTGAAATCAACAGCAAGCTAGCTAGCTTGATCTGGATATAGGTATGTTCCTGTTGAGGATCCATTAGGTGTTTGTTAAAAGTTAAAAGTATTGGGATGTAGATCCAGGTATGGCATATTCAAATATGCCATATTGTGAAACATTTGGAGTAGATAGACACCACCAAGGAGTAGAAATCAAGTTTATCCTAATTAAAGCAATCGGTATGAGTGGTTAGCTATCTAAAAAACAAGTTTATCCTCATTAAGGTTTTGAACAAAAAACATGCAGGCATCTATCAAGTTTACACAAGATGGTGAATATAGAAATACTAGGTTGCAGTCTCCAAACGAGGCGGAGTCTGCAGTCACAACTCTTGCTTCAGCCATACAAAATAAAGCCACATTTACCGAAGTAACAATAGATTTGCACGTGTTTGATTATCATCTTATTCAGATAATCAAGGTAGAGAAAAGGATTTAAGATATCAGTAGCTATCAAAGTGGTTTTTGTTTCTGTTTTGGTGCTTGTTTCTCTTTAATCCGGTACCTACCAGTACCAACAGCAACCAATGGTCCAACTTGTGTTTATGCTTCAATTATACACAATACTTATTCTCCATCAAGGTTGAGATATTTTTATTCTAAGTATAAACATTAGTTACACCAAACACAAGCTCCCACGGTAAAAGAAAAAAAAGGTCTATCAAGGATTCCAACTCGACTAGCAAAGAAGTTGAAAGATGAGCTAGTCAATAATAATGAGAAGACAATATGTTGCACATAACTTGAGATACATGTCCACATATGTAAACAATACTAGTATGTAGCTAGGGTTACATACGTAGATGCTAATGTAAACATGAGTGCCAATTCAGTAGTAACTCATAAACTGAAGTATAAACTTGTGTTGTTTCTAAGCTATCTGAATTTGTGTTTATACTACTGTGTTATACTAGCACTGATGCTGCTATGCTACTGTTGTAGCTGCTATACTACTGTTGTTGTTTGACTTTACACTGAATTTATGTATAAATTAGTATTGTCGTTGCTATACTGCTGCCGCTATGCTACAATTGATGCTGCTATACCACTGTTGTTGTTGTTGCTGAACTTTTTCTTTACACTGAACCTATTAAGAAGAGGTCTATATATGGTGTTGCCGTTGAACTTTTTCTTTACACAGAACCTATTACCTGGCTGAAGAAATCTATATATGTGGCTATAGATACAGTTAATTAGATTCTTTCATTAGGAAAACACAGCTACATATTTTGCAAAGGTAATGTGTTACCAGAAGATGCACACAAGAGAAAGCAGGGCCATGGAGCAATTTTTAGTGTCGTATTATACTACTATTGTATATGCGATTCACCGTTCCCAACACGTTATGCTACCAAAATTTTCGGTGAAAATTCCCATAACTGTCAAAATTTTGGCCTTGTTTGTAAGGAAACAAAAACTTTAGGGTGTTGGCTGCAAAATATTAGGGACCTGCTTGGGTGATTATATTTTCCTCGTGGATGTTTTTCTTGGGAGGATTGGTACTAGACTACAAAGCTGGTATTTCACCGCTATAAAATCAATGTGAGTGAATACCCGTACAATCACATAAACAATTTGTAAGAGCTCTAGACTAAAAAAATGTGTGGCAGAAGTCCTGCAATAATTCAAGTTGATGCGGGTGTATCGAACTAAAGAGGGGCCACATTTGTGGTTTGCTGTGACTTATATGGGAATTATTTGCGAAGCTCATCTCTAGTGATGTTTGGTATGCACGCCGCTAACACACTTGAGACAATCGTGTGTCACGAAGGTCTAGCACTGGCTGAAGACCTTGGACTCCACAATTTTGTTGTTGCCTCATATCCGAAGCAGGTTGTTAATGATCTGGCAAATAGTGGTCGGGGACGCAATGGTGTGATCATCAGTGATATCAAGTCTAGAGCAACTAGTTTTAATTGTCAATTTTCTTTTGAACCTCGTTTAGGTAATGAGGATGCTCATAATTTAGCTAGATTCTCCCTCTATTTAGGCTAGGGTCGCCACATGCAGGTTATGCAACCCCATGACCCAGATATAATCCCACAAATTGTGGTATTTGATGAATAAAGCATTGCTTTACTCCTCAAAAGAAGTTAGAATATCATTTGCCATCGTATAGGAAGTATCGCTAGAGATATGTGCTTTGTAAGTGTAGGACTATACCATCACGTCTAGGCATTTCACCACTACAAAAAAAATGGCATTTAATTCATAGTAACTTTCCGAAAGAAAATTTATTTTTTGAATGGATGGATTATTGAATGCAAATGACAAAAATATGAAGTATCCGACATAGATACCATGACTTTTTAAATTTCACAAGAATCCAAAGAACTTGGGTTTACAATAATGTGAGTGTATACCCATAGAATCACATAAACAATTTGTAAGAGCTCTAAACTAAAATCAAGTGAAAACAAATGTGTGGCTGAAGTCCTACAATAATAACCATACAATCACATAAGCCTATATAAATTCGAATGGCCTTACCTCCAAGCAGTTATGTTAAAACTGGGATTTACTGAAAGGTGGGTGAGCATTGTGATGAGTATGATAAGCTCGGTGAAATTTTCAGTTTTGTTTAATGGGAAGAAGCTTTAGGAATTTACACCATCACGAGGTATCCGATAGGGGGATCCGACCTCTCCATATTTGTTCTTCTCGGCAGCAGAGGGCCTTTCGAGGCTCCTCAAATCAAAAGGTGAGTCATCTAATCTTCGTGGTCTGTAGATGGTCCCTTTGTCCCCATCAGTAAACCATATTTTATTTATAGATGGCAGCCTATTGTTCTTCAAGGCTAATGGCTTAGGAGCATCTGAGGTGCACTAGGTGTTGGACACTTATTGTTTGGCTACAGGGCAACGGATAATTTTTGAAAAATCATCAATCTACTTCAGTAAAGGTGTCCCTAAAAATATTAGGACGGACATAAAGGGCTTGCTACAAGTTGCAAACGAGACATTGAACGAAAAATATCTTGGGATGCCATCTGATGCGAGGTCATCCACGAATGGGGCATTTAAATACTTAAAGGATCGCTTATGGAGCAGGGTCCAGGGATAGATTGAAAGAACTATGTCAATGTCTGGGAAAGAAAATTTGGTAAAGTCAGTAGCCCAAGTTGTGCCCGTATACTCTATGTCTTGCTTCAAGCTTTCAAGGGGTCTATGTGGGAAACTAAACATGTTAATCAGGAAATTTTGGTGGGGAAGTATAGATGGACAGTGAAAGCCACACTGGGTTTCTTGGAAGGACATGATGCAACCCAAAGGCATGGGAGGCCTAGGGTTCAAGGATTTCTAGTTGTTTAATTTATCTCTGCTTGCAAGGCTGGCGGATTGGGTTGAGCAAGCAGTTAGATAAGAGATTAGAATATGTTGTTCCTATCAAGGCGGTCGCAACAAAGGGGGTTACATCTATTGTGGAAGAACCTGTCCATGGCGAGGGTACGGGCTGGGCTCGACATGTAGTCGTAAAGAGTAAAAATACTTCCCGGCGTTGAGTGGGCATGACCCGTGTGTATGATGAATAGAGGGAACGGGGGAGAGAGTAACGTACCACGCGAACAAACCCATGCTCCAAAACCACCTTCCATGCATCAGGGCGGGGGAAGAGGGGAGTCATATGTCCATTTTTGTGAACTTCAGGTTGTCATATACCCAAGTTTATATTATATTCATGAAATCTTAAAGGTTATCTGGATTAAACATTTTTGTAGTTGTGAACAAAAACTTTTTAGTCAAGATACATGAATTTATTCCCAAATTATTCGTTGCATAGATGTCCATAATGAATGAAACTTATATACATGTTGTTAACACACATTGTATGCTTAAAAACACAATATCGAATGTACATTTAGATGGTACTCGCTCCTTGCAAATTATAGTGCACATAAGATTTCTTTTATCAAATCGCCAAACTTCATAAAACTAGACCAAGTTTATAGAAAAAATTATCGATATTTTCTATACCAAACCAATAGCACTATATTTATATATGGTGTACATTTTGTATGTAAATGTTTATTTAGTATAAATTCAGTCACAGTTTACAAAGTTTGTCTTTGAAAAAAAAAACTTATATGCACTATAATTTGGCGGGGATGGCATACTAACTTACTACTACTAGGATATGAGCTTGTAAAAGGGTGCAACCGTATAGAAGGTCTGCAAAAGTGTGGCAACTAGTAGAATAACGGTGGCGACGAGGGAAATGAACACCCAAGGGTTTCTCAAGTAGGTTTGTATGAAGTTAGCCCGCCACCTGTTCCATCTCTTCCTGCAGTGGGCATTCACCTGTCGCTGCACATCGTGGAGCCTACTAGACGGGCTCATCACTCCTCCCTTGTTTAGCGTGTTGTTTAGGAGCTTGGCGACCTCTTCATCGCTGCCCAACCCACTCTCGATAATCATCTTAGATCTGAGTAGGGCCACATCCTTGGCTGAGCTAATCATGTTGTCCATGAAGATCACGTAGGCCGTCACGGCATTGCCAGCAGAAGGGTGGAGCCGTTCGAATGCCATTAGATTGAGGAACCTCTTCTCGGTGCCTTCGTTGACCCTAACCGCCGGCATGCTTAGCACGCCATGCTCGAAGTGGACATCGAGGAGGCTGTCGGTATCGCTCACCTTGAAATGGATTCCTGCTTCATAAATCTCCATCGCGGAGGGCATGACATACGCCTTTGATCCTCTGCGATCTTGGTGGTCGTCGTGGGTAAGGCTTTGGTGTAAGATGTCCAGGGGGTGGAGCCCTCGAGGGTTTATATCAACCACATGTCGGCGCCAAGGACAGAGGGAATCAAGCACCAACTTTCTTATCTCTCGAGCATCCTGTAGGAAAGTTGACATATATAGAGGGTTACAGCTAACGTGCATTATGCGTTGTATTTTTAAAATTTCATCATGCAATGTTGATCGTGATTATAGGTATGACGACCTACCATCGACACACATACACATTTACATTTTATTGACTTTTAACAGCTCAGTGATATGATGGTATGTGTGCACCTACAAAAAATTTAGTACATTGCAGTCTGAACCGCCTATTTTGATACATGTTAATCTAAATGGTGGTACTCCCTCCGTAAGAAATATAAGAGCGTTTAGATCACTAGTGATCTAAATGCATTTTCATATGAAATAAATGAAAATAAAAAATATGAGAAAAAAGTAATGAATGGATATGGAGGTAATTAAGGAGAGCAGTACGGACCTGATATTTGTCATGATCGAGAACAAGGAATAGCCTGTGGAGAAGAAGCAGAGGCAGCTGGTTCTCCATGACGACCATGTCTGACTGGATATACAGCCACAAGTAGAGGTAACCGTACTGACTAAAGACGGGGTCGTTGGGCGCGTAGTCCCCCTGCACCTTCCCCCGCAGCGCGTCCATCCTCATGGCTTCCACCAGGAAGCAGCCGTCGGTGAGCATGAGCTCCACGAACCGCTGCCGGTTGTCGTCCCCGCGCCACTCGGCGCCGAGGTCCTTGTACGCCTCCTGTAGCTGCGGCGTGACCTCCGCCACGGCGTTGACGAACTCCCGCAGCGGCCTCCCGGAGCGCTTGACGAGGTGTACCACGGCGCGGCGCTTGTGCTCCTCCATGGGGAGCAGGTCAGGCTCGCCGTGGTGGAAGGGGCCAAGGGAGACGAGCTCCGGCCGGTACGCCTTGGTGTTGTGCAGGTTCTTGATCCGCTCGGGGACGAGGTAGATGGAGTGCCGCTTCCAGCGCGCCATCTCCACCGCCGGGTCGATGTCGCCGATCGTCCTCTCCATCTCCATCACCCAGCTGCTGGAGCCGATGGACGGCGCCTTCTCCATTTTATTAGACTTCGTAGCTCACCCAGCTTGCTGGTTTCCCGCTATATAGAGGGATGGGGAAGCCGGGGAGGCCTTGCGTACATCGGTAGGAAAATACGTAGCAACGTACCATGCAGCACATTCTGTACGTAGCAACTGATCGAGCAAGGCTGGCTTTACATGGAATCGTATAGCTACTCCAACAACATATGCATATACGTACGTGTGTGCTAAGTACTTTGGTGTAGTCGAACGGCGGCGGCGTAACGATTACCAAAGATATGAAAGGACACTTCATGGAACAGCCGGAATATGTGACAAAGGGTGTCTACTAAAGCTACCTGATCTAGCTAGATACTGCTCTCTATGCATACAGTAGACGGAGCACGGTGGTATATACAGTGCTAATGGCAGCGAACCGGAACCTTTCTTAGGTGGGAGGCAAAGAAAAAGACCCGGCCGGCCGGCCCGGCCATGCGGGGAAGCGTGTGTGGTTGGTGCACTCTGTCGCGCTTTATGCATGTGTGTTGCCTCCGTCACACGCTCGGGGCTCGGCAGTGCAGCAGGTGAAACTTGGTGATGGTGCCCGGCTCAGCGGTGCAACAGGTGAAACTAGGTCATGGTGCACTGGATAGTGCACCCCGCTGTGTGTCGTCAAGAAAATAAATACTACAAATTAAACAAAAATACTTTCAACAACAAAAAAGGCATATATT
Organism: Triticum aestivum; assembly: GCF_018294505.1. NCBI lineage: Eukaryota > Viridiplantae > Streptophyta > Magnoliopsida > Poales > Poaceae > Triticum > Triticum aestivum. The sequence goes on along the minus strand of NC_057804.1, from coordinate 62,061,243 downwards.
AGTTCAAGAGCATGGCGTTGCAGTGGCGTCTACGAGCGCGCACGTACATCTCGGTGGCATGAGTGCGTTGGCGAAGCTGATTTGCTGAAGTTTAGACCAATGCTCAAAGTATTTTCACATATCTTACTATACGCTTGGCAACAGTCAAATGAATAGTAGTTAAGAAACTAGCATACTTTGTTAACAGAAAAAGAAATGTTAGGTCTCGTAAGAGTCAGATACTGAAGTGCTCCTATCAAACTTCTGTATTTTGTGCTAGCACTAATGCTGCTACTACTGTTGTTGTTTGACTTTACACTAAAATTATGTATATTACTACTGTCATTGCTACTGCTACTATGCTACCATTGTTGCTGCTATACTACTGTTGTTGTGCCGCTGAACTTTTTCTGTACACTAGACCTATCAACTGGCTGAAGAGCTCTATATATGTTCGTGTTGCTGAAGTTTTTCTTTACACTGAACCTATTAATTGGCTGAAGAGCTCTATATATGTGGCTACAGATTCAGCTAGATGTTTCATTAGAAAAAAAAACACATCTATATATTTTGCAAAAGTAATGTGTCACCAGAAGATGCACAAAAGAGAAGGCATAGTCGTGGAGTGATTTGTACTGTAGTATTATAATATGTTGCAGATGCGATTGGTCTTTCCCAACACGTTATGCTGCAGAAATTTTCGGTGAAAATTCCTGCGACTTGTTAAAATTTTGGCCTTATTTCTAAGGAAACGAAAGTTTTAGGGTGTTGGCTGCAAAATATTAAGGACTTGATTGCAGGTTATGTTTTTCGTGCGGATGTTTTTCTTGGGAATATTAGTAATAGACTACAAAGTTGGTGCGCGTACATCGCTGAGGATGCCGTGGGAGGTCACCGGATAGAAATCGGGACACTCGCACATGCCGGTGTCGCTGTGGTGCAGCGTTCGATGCACCGGCACCTACCGCTAGAAGTCTCAGCTGCGGTAGAGCACCACGAGGCCCCGGTGGTTCTCCTTAGTTCCCGATCACCAGGCGGTAGACCTCATGCAGTGGCTACTTGTA
>NC_057804.1:62047365-62059961 GCF_018294505.1 Triticum aestivum | reverse complement strand
ATATAATCGTTTAAAAGAAAAAGAACCATATGGTTAGTGTCAACCAGATCTTCCTTATGTTGGAAATATGCCCTAGAGGCAATAATAAATTGGCTATTTCCTTGTTCATGATAATTGTCTATTGATCATGCTATAATTGTGTTATCCGGAAATCGTAATACATGTGTGAATAAATAGACCACAACACGTCCCTAGTGAGCCTCTAGTTGACTAGCTCGTTGATCAACAGATAGTCATGGTTTCCTGACTATGGACATTGGATGTCATTGATAACGAGATCACATCATTAGGAGAATGATGTGATGGACAAGACCCAATCCTAAGCGTAGCACAAAGATCGTGTAGTTAGTTTTGCTAGAGCTTTTCCAAATGTCAAGTATCATTTCCTTAGACCATGAGATTGTGCAACTCCAGGATACCGTAGGAGTGCTTTGGGTGTGCCAAACGTCACAACGTAACTGGGTGACTATAAAGGTGCACTTCGGGTATCTCCGAAAGTGTCTGTTGGGTTGGCACGAATCAAGACTGGGATTTGTCACTCCGTATGACAGAGAGGTATCTCTGGGCCCACTCAGTAATGCATCATCATAATGAGCTCAATGTGACCAAGTGTCTGGTCACGGTATCATGCATTACAGTACGAGTAAAGTGACTTGCCGGTAACGAGATTAAACGAGGTATTGGGATACCGATGATCGAATCTCGGGCAAGTAACGTACCGATTGACAAAGGGAATTGTATACGGGATTGATTGAATCCTCTACATCGTGGTTCATCCGATGAGATCATCGAGGATCATGTGGGAGCCAACATGGGTATCCAGATCCCGCTGTTGGTTATTGACCGGAGAGTCGTCTCGGTCATGTCTGCATGTCTCCCGAACCCGTAGGGTCTACACACTTAAGGTTCGGTGACGCTAGGGTTGTTGAGATATTAGTATGCGGTAACCTGAAAGTTGTTCGGAGTCTCGGATGAGATCCCGGACGTCACGAGGAGTTCCAGAATGGTCCGGAGGTGAAGAATTATATATAGGAAGTCAGGTTTCGGCCATCGGGGAAGTTTCGGGGGTCACCGGTATTGTACCGGGACCACTGGAAGGGTCCCGAGGGTCCACCGGGTGGGGCCACCTATCCCAGAGGGCCCCATGGGCTGAAGTGGGAGGGGAACCAGCCCCTGGTGGGCTGGTGCGCCCCCTTGCCCCCCTCTGCGCCTAGGGTTGGAAACCCTAGGGGTGGGGGCGCCTCCACCTGGCTTGGGGGGCAAGTTTCCCCCCTGGCCGTCGTCCCCCTTGGAGATTGGATCTCCTAGGGCCGGCGCCCCCCTAGGGGCCCTATATATAGTGGGGGGAGAGAGGGCAGCTGCACCCCAAGTCTCTGGCGCCTCCCTCTTCCTCTGCAACACCTCTCCCTCTCGTAGAGCTTGGCGAAGCCCTGCCGAGATCGCTGCTGCATCCACCACCACGTCGTCTTGCTGCTGGATCTCCATCAACCTCTCCTTCCCCCTTGCTGGATCAAGAAGGAGGAGATGTCTTCCCAACCGTACATGTGTTGAATGTGGAGGTGCTGTCCGTTCAGCACTAGGATCATCGGTGATTTGGATCACGACGAGTACGACTCCCTCAACCACGTTCTCTTGAACGCTTCCGCTCGCAATCTACAAGGGTATGTAGATGCACTCCTCTCTCTCGTTGCTAGATGAATTCCATAGATTGATCTTGGTGAAGTGTAGGAAAATTTTTATTTTCTGCAACGTTCCCCAACAGTGGTATCAGAGCTAGGTCTATGCGTAGTTTCTATGCACGAGTAGAACACAAGTTGTTGTGGGCGTTGATTTTGTTCAATATGCTTACCGTTACTAGTCCAATCTTGTTTCGACGGTATTGTGGGATGAAGCGGCCCGGGCCGACCTTACACGTACACTTACGTGAGACAGGTTCCACCGACTGACATGCACTTGTTGCATAAGGTGGCTAGCGGGTGTCAGTCTCTCCCACTTTAGTCGGATCGGATTCGATGAAAAGGGTCCTTATGAAGGATAAATAGCAATTGGCATATCACGTTGTGGTTTTTGCGTAGGTAAGAAACATTCTTGCTAGAAACCCATAGCAGCCATGTAAAACATACAAACAACAATTAGAGGACGTCTAACTTGTTTTTGCAGGGTATGCTATGTGATGTGATATGGCCAAAAGAATGTGATGAATGATATGTGATGTATGAGATTGATCATGTTCTTGTAATAGGAATCACGACTTGCATGTCGATGAGTATGACAACCGGCAGGAGCCATAGGAGTTGTCTTAATTTATTATATGACCTGTGTGTCATTGAACAATGCCATGTAATTACTTTACGTTATTGCTAAAACGTTAGCCATAGTAGTAGAAGTAATAGTTGGTGAGACAACTTCATGGAGACGCGATGATGGAGATCATGGTGTCATGCCGGTGACGATGATGATCATGGAGCCCCGAAGATGGAGATCAAAAGGAGCAAAATGATATTGGCCATATCATGTCACTTTTTGATTGCATGTGATGTTTATCATGTTTCTGCATCTTATTTGCTTAGAACGACGGTAGTAAATAAGATGATTCCTCATTAAAATTTCAAGAAAGTGTTCCCCCTAACTGTGCACCGTTGTGAAAGTTCGTTGTTTCGAAGCATCATGTGATGATCGGGTGTGATAGATTCTAACATTCACATACAACGGGTATAAGCCAGATTTACACACGCGAAACACTTAGGTTGACTTGACGAGCCTAGCATGTATAGACATGGCCTCGGAACACAAGAGACCGAAAGGTCGAGCATGAGTCGTATGGTGGATACGATCAACATGAAGATGTTCACCGATGATGACTAGTCCGTCTCACGTGATGATCGGACACGGCCTAGTTGACTCGGATCATGTAATCACTTAGATGACTAGAGAGATGTCTATCTGAGTGGGAGTACATAAGATAAACTTAATTATCCTGAATATAGTCAAAAGGTCTTTGCAAATTATGTCGTAGCTCGCGTTTTAGTTCTACTATTTTAGATATGTTCCTAGAGAAAATTTAGTTGAAAGTTGATAGTAGAAATTATGCGGACTGGGTCCGTAAACTGAGGATTGTCCTCATTGCTGCGTAGAAGGCTTATGTCCTTAATGCACCGCTCGGTGTGCTGAACCTCGAACGTCGTCTGTGGATGTTGCGAACATTTGACATACACGTTTTTTGATAACTACGTGATAGTTCAGTAATGTTAAACGGTTTAGAATTGAGGCACCGAAGACAATTTCGAAACGTCGCGGAACATATGAGATGTTTCGAGGGCTGAAATTGGGATTTCAGGCTCGTGCCCACGTCAAGAGGTATAAGACCTCCGACGATTTTTCTTAGCCTGCAAACTAAGGGAGAAAAGCTCAATCGTTGAGCTTGTGCTCAGATTGTCTGAGTACAACAATCACTTGAATCGAGTGGGAGTTGATCTTCCAGATGTGATAGTGACGTTTCTCCAAAGTCATTGCCACCAAGCTGCTAGAGCTTCGTGATGAACTATAACATATCAGGGATACATATGATGATCCTTGAAATATTCGCGATGTTTGACGCCGCGAAAGTAGTAATCAAGTAGGAGCATCAATTGTTGATGGTTGGTGAAACCACTAGTTTCAAGAAGGGCAAGGGCAAGAAGGGATTCTTCATAAAATGGCAAATCAGTTGCTACTCTAGTGAAGAAACCCAAGGTTGAACCCAAACCCGAGACTAAGTGCTTCTGTAATAAGGGGAACGGTCACTGGAGCAGAATTACCCTAGATACTTGGTAGATAAGAAGGCAGGCAAGGTCGATAGAAGTATATTGGATATACATGTGTACTCTACTAGTACTCCTCATAGCACCATGGTAATAGATACCGGTTCGGTTGCTAAGTGTTAGTAACTCGAAATAAAAGGCTACGGAATAAACGGAGACCAGCTGAAGGTGAGGTGACGATATGTGTTCGAAGTATTTCCAAGGTTGATGTGATCAAACATCGCACGCTCCCTCTACCATTGGGATCAGTGTTAAACCTAAATAATTGTTATTTGTTGTTTGCGTTGAGCATAGACATGATTGGATTATGTCTATTGCAATATGGTTATTCATTTAAGGAGAATAATGGTTACTCTGTTTATTTGAATAATGCCTTCAATGGTCTTGCACCTAAAATGAATGGTTTATTGAATCTCGATCTTAGTAATACACATGTTCATGCCAAAAGATATAAGGTAGTAATGATAGTACCACCTACTCGTGGCACTGCCATGTAAGTCATATTGGTATAAAACGCATGAAGAAGCTCCATGTTGATGGATCTTTGGACTCACTCGTTTTTTGAAAAGTTTGAGACATGCGAACCATGTCTATTGGTATGTACGCATGAAGAAACTCCATGCAGATGGATCGTTTGGACTCACTTGATTTTGAATCACTTGAGACATGCAAATCATACCACATGGGCAAGATGACTGAAAAGCCTCGTTTTCAGTAAGATGGAACAAGAAAGCAACTTGTTGGAAGTAACACATTTTTTATGTGTGCAGTCCAATGAGTGTTGAGGCATACAGTGGATATCGTTATGTTCTTACTTCACAGATGATTTGAGTAGATGTTGAGTATATTTACTTGATGAAACACAAGTCTGAATTATTGAAAGGTTCAAGTAATTTCAGAGTGGAGTTGAAGATCTTCTTGACAAGAGGATAAAATGTCTATGATATGATCATAGAGATGAATATCTGAGTTACGAGTTTGGTACATAGTTGAGACATTGTGGAAATTGTTTCACAACTAACACCGCCTGGAACACCATAGTGTGATGGTGTGTCCGAACATCATAGATGCACCCTATTGAATATGGGGCATACCATGATGTCTCTTATCGAATTACCACTATCGTTCATGGGTTAGGCATTAGAGACAATCGCATCCACTTTAAATAGGGCACCACGTAATTCTGTTGAGATGACATCATATGAACTATGGTTTAGAGAAACCTAAGTTGTCGTTTCTTAAAAGTTTGGGGCTGCGACGCTTATGTGAAAAAAGTTTCAGGCTGATAAGCCCGAACCCAAAGCGGATAAATGCATCTTCATAGGACACCCAAAACAGTTGGGTATACCTCCAGTCTCAGTTCCGGAAGCAAAAGGGATTGTTTCTAGAATCAGGTCCTTTCTCGAGGAAAAGTTTCTCTCGAAAGAATTGAGTGGGAGGAAGATAGAACTTGATGAGGTTGTCGAACCCTCACTTCAACCGGAGAGTAGTGCAACACAGAAAGATGTTTCTGTGGAATCTACGACTGTTGAAGAGGAAGCTAATGATAGTGATCATGAAGCTTTGGATCAAGTTGCTATCGAACCTCGTAGGTCGACAAGGATATGTACTACTCCTGAGTGGTATGGTGATCCTGTCTTAGAGGTCATGTTGTTGGACAACAATGAACCTACGAGCTATGGAGAAGTGATGGTGGGCCCATATTCCAACAAATGGTTAGAAGCCATGAAATCTGAGATAGGATCCATGTATCAGAACAAAGCATGAACTTTGGTGGACTTGCCCGATGATCGGCAAGCCATTGAGATAAATGGATCTTTAAGAAGAAGACGGGCGTGGACGGTAATGTCACCATCGATGAAGCTCGACTTGTGGCGAAGAGTTTTTCACAAGTTCAAGGAGTTGACTACGATGATATTTTCTCATCCGTAGCGATGCTTAAGTCCGTTGGAATCATGTTAGCATTAGCTGCATTTATGAAATCTGGCATATGGATGTCAAAACAAGTTTCCTTACCAGTTTTCGTAAGTAAAGGTTGTATGTGATAAAATTAGAAAGGTTTTGTCGATCCTAAGGATGCTAAAAGGTATGCTAGCTCCAGCGATCCTTCCATGGACTAGAGCAAGCATCTCGGAGTCAGAATATACGCTTTGATGGAGTGATCAAAGTTTTTGGGTTTATACAAAACTTGTTAGAAACTTGTATTTACAATAAAGTGAGGGGAGCACTACAACATTTCTGATAAGTATATGTGAATGACATATTGTTGATCCGAAATGATGTAAAATTTCTGGAAAGCATAAAGGGTTGTTTGAAAGGAGTTTTTCAAAGGAAGACATGGAAAGTTGCTTACATATTGGGCATCAAGATCTATAGAGATAGATCAAGACGCCTGGTGATACTTTCAAAAGAACACACACCTTTGACATGATTTTGAAGGAGTTCAAAATAGGTCAGTCAAAGAAGGAGTTCTTACCTGAGTTATAAGGTGTGAAGTTGAGTAAGACTCAAAGCTTGACCGCGGCAGAAGAAAGAGGAAGGACGAAGGTCATCCCCTATGCTTTTGGCATAGCCTCTATACGGTATGCCATGCTGAGTGCCGCACCTGATGTGTGCCTTGCCACATGTCTGGCAAGAGGGTACAAAGGTGATCCAGGAGTGGAGCACTAGATAGCGGTCAAAATTATCCTTAGAGGAATAAGGAAATGTTTCTCGGTTATGGAGGTGATAAAGAGTTCGACGTAAAGAGTTACGTCGATGCAAGCTTAACACCTATCCGGATAGCTCTGAGTAGAGATATCGGATACATATAATGGAGCAAAAATTTAGAATAGCTCCAAGTGGAATGTGGTAGCAGCATCTATGATATGACATAAGGTTTTGCAAAAATACATAGGGATCTGAATGTTGCAGACCCGTTGACTACAACCTCTCTCACAAGCCTAACATGATTAAACCCAGAACTCATTGAGTGTTAATCACATAGTGATGTGAACTAGATTGTTGACTCTAGTAAACTCTTTGGATGTTAGTCACATGGCGATGTGACCCGTGAGTGTTAATCACATGGTGATGTGAACTGGATTATTGACTCTAGTGCAAGTGGGAGACTGTTGGAAATATGCCCTAGAGGCAATAATAAATTGACTATTTCCTTGTTCATGATAATTGTCTATTGTTCATGCTATAATTGTGTTATCCAGAAATTATAATACATGTGTGAATAAATAGACCATAACACGTCCCTAGTGAGCCTCTAGTTGACTAGCTCGTTGATCAACAGATAGTCATGGTTTCCTGACTATGGACATTGGATGTCATTGATAACGGGATTACATCATTAGGAGAATGATGTGATGGACAAGACCCAATCCTAAGCGTAGCACAAAGATCGTGTAGTTCGTTTTGCTAGAGGTTTTCCAAATGTCAAGTATCATTTCCTTAGACCATGAGATTGTGCAACTCCCGGATACTTTAGGAGTGCTTTGGGTGTGCCAAACATCACAACGTAACTGGGTGACTATAAAGATGCACTGCGGGTATCTCCGAAAGTGTCTGTTGGGTTGGCACGAATCGAGACTGGGATTTGTCACTCCGTATGACGGAGAGGTATCTCTGGGCCCACTCGGTAATGCATCATCATAATGAGCTCAATGTGACCAAGTGTCTGGTCACGGGATCATGCATTACGGTACGAGTAAAGTGACTTGCCGGTAACGAGATTAAACGAGGTATTGGGATACCGACGATCGAATCTCGGGCAAGTAACGTACCGATTGACAAAGGGAATTGTATACGGGATTGATTGAATCCTCTACATCGTGGTTCATCCGATGAGATCATCGAGGAGCATGTGGGAGCCAACATGGGTATCCTGATCCCCCTGTTGGTTATTGACCGGAGAGTCGTCTCGGTCATGTCCGCATGTCTCCCAAACCCGTAGGGTCTACACACTTAAGGTTCGGTGACGCTAGGGTTGTTGAGATATTAGTATGTGGTAACCCGAAAGTTGTTCGGAGTCCTGGATGAGATCCCGGACGTCACGAGGAGTTCCGGAATGGTCCGGAGGTGAAGAATTATATATAGGAAGTCAGGTTTCGGCCATCGAGAAAGTTTCGGGGGTCACCGGTATTGTACCGGGACCACCGGAAGGGTCCCGGGGGTCCACCGGGTGGGGCCACCTATCCCGGAGGGCCTCATGGGCTGAAGTGGGAAGGAAACCAGCCCCTGGTGGGTTGGTGCGCCCCCCTTGGGCCCCCCTGCGCCTAGGGTTGGAAACCCTAGGGGTGGGGGCGCCTCCACCTGGCTTGGGGGGCAAGTTTCCCCCCTAGCCGCCGCCCCCCTTGGAGATTGGATCTCCTATGGCCGGCGCCCCCCATAGGGGCCCTATATATAGTGGGGGGAGGGAGGGCAGCCGCACCCCAAGTCTCTGGCGCCTCCCTCTCCCTCTGCAACACCTCTCCCTCTCGTAGAGCTTGGCGAAGCCCTGCCGAGATCGCTGCTGCATCCACCACCACGCCGTCGTGCTGCTGGATCTCCATCAACCTCTCCTCCCCCCTTGCTGGATCAAGAAGGAGGAGACGTCTTCCCAACCGTACATGTGTTGAACGCGGAGGTGCTGTCCGTTCAGCACTAGGATCATCGGTGATTTGGATCACGACGAGTACGACTCCCTCAACCCCGTTCTCTTGAACGCTTCCGCTCGCGATCTACAAGGGTATGTAGATGCACTCCTCTCTCTCGTTGCTAGATGAACTCCGTAGATTAATCTTGGTGAAGCGTAGGAAAATTTTTATTTTCTGCAACGTTCCCCAACACCTTATATGTCTGCTGACTGTTAGATCAGCTAAGACCATACATCTTGTAAGATTTTTTGAAGGCAATGTGACATTCTTTTGCATGCAACTAGACAATTCTTGACATGTTATCGGTGTTTTACAGATTGCATCATTCAGATTGATGCGTTATGTACACTCACATTATTACTTTTAGCGATATACTACTAGGAAATTTATTGGTCTTTTGATATATACAAGTTTAGCATTAAGATGTTCCTTTCATAAATTGTTACATAAGGAAGTACTAGCATAAAGTTATTGTTTGAGTTTAAGAGCATTATCACTTGCATTCTGTTACTAGTTTGAAGTAAATGTCACAAATCAAATACAGTCTTACTAAGTCTCAGTCGACTGAGGCTTTGTTAACTCTTAGTCGATGATATATTCATGAGATTTTACATTGAGATCTGTGTATAATTTTTTTTCAGTTTTTTTTTCTCGCTTGCATGTTATGTCATTGACCGAGACTTGTTAAATCCGAGTCGACAGAGACCTCACCCAAGCAAATAACCCGTCTAGCCTCTCATATCATGACACCTCAAGTCTGTTATTAGATACTACCTACTCTACAATTGTACAATTATCTTCCGTGTTGATCATCTGATTAGTATTGGTCGATGTCCGTGCTGATCTTGGCAGAACGCATGTCATATGTATTTAGGTGCGTAACCTTGATATCTGACTTGCCGTGATTGAACACGTAGAGGCGCGCCTTGTTGCTGACGGCCTGCGTCGGGTAGACCCACGACAATATGCTCATTCTGCCGTGGCCTCCGAAGCTCTCCACCATAGAGTGGTCGATCTGCGCACAATGCACCGTAGAGCATCAATAGCTAGTTAGAAAAAATTAGAGGCCCAGATTAAGAAAAGTACATTCATTTCGCCCCCAAACATGCTGATATGTATTACTAGTAGCTAGGTGTAAGGTACCAAGGTTCTGAGAGGTATCTTGCCGCCGGTCTCGAGGATGTCGACGTCGATGAAGCCGGCGAAGCTTGGCTTGTAGAGGTGGTCGGTGTAGGACGACCTGGAGGGATCGTTGCACATAAGCACGGTGTGCTTGCCGGCGTCGCCGTCCTTGAACACCCTGAAGAAGACCGCCATCCTCTCCTTGAGCTCGTCGGACGCAAGCACCCACAACCCAAACGGCTCGAGCCGCCCTTGATGTCCGCGCCCTGCGCCGCGCACACCGTCTGCACGTCTGTGCCGCGCCAAGCCGGATCAAATTGATCGGTCTTGTTTAGACGCACTTTTTTTTAACGAACATTTTTTGAATCAGAGAATTTTTTTTAATCCGGCCAATTCTATAATAACACCGAAGAAGATGAGTCCAACCCACAAAAGAGCCTAACCTAGATTCTTGCAGCGGGCACAACCGAAACCGTGACGAAACATATTTGGCCTATTAACTACATTGTTTAACTTTATCAGTAGACTATATTTGATGGCGGTGTATTTTGGGTTACTCGTTTATTCCTAATGTACTTTTCGTTCTTTATTCTGAGTTATTACCACTAGTTTTATTACTGATTTGCTCCCGTTTATTGAGAACTGTTCTCTATTTGCATCGGCTAACGCTGTTGTGACAGCATATTATATGCTGCCATGGCAACTTTTTTTATTCTAGCCTAGTGCACCAATCAGTGGTGAGCGCTAATAAGCTCCCGCCGCACATACTTTACACCGCAATGGCATGCGTTGCAGCTTGCCCGCCATTGGTAAGGTCTCCCGCCACTGCTATGAGATTGATTACACTAGCGGGCAATTTACACCGCCCACCACTGATGCCACTTTAGCAGTGGTGGGCGGCCCAAAGAGGCTCACCCGCCACTACTAATGTCAAACATGTATATAAGAATTGTTTCTGATGTATATAAAAAATGTAATATGTGCATGGAAAAAGTAGACATAAAAATATATGTTTACAAAAATGTTAACTATATATTTCCAAAATACTAAACATGTATACAAAAAATTATACATAAAATGCTTAAAAAGTATACAAAAAATGGTCCTCGCATATACAAAAAATATACAAAATTTATGGAAAATGTAGGCGTAAACATATATGTTGAAAAGCTTAATTATGTATTTCCAAAATGTTGAGCGTGTATATAAAAAATGTTTCTGATGCATACATAAAAAAATATAACTTCTAAAAAGAATGTGAATGATTTATTCCAAAAGCATTGAACGTGTATGTAAAAAATGTTTTGATGCATACAAAAAATTTACAAAGGAAAATAAAGAAGACCAATAAAAAAACAAAGAAACAAAGGAAAAAAGAAAAACAAGTGGAAACTAAGGAAGAAACAACGAAAATGAAAAAAATAGTTAAACCATGAAAGAAACAAAAAAAGGGTGAGAAAGGAAACGAAACAGGAAAAAAACTGATGAAAACCATGAAGCTACAAAGAAAGCCGAATAACAACATCCAATGAAAACCGACAAAGAAAACAAAAAGGAAAGCCAAGAAAATTGAGAAATGATAAAAAACAATATATATTTAAAGAAAAGAAAAGCCAAAGAAAATTTGTCGAAACAAGGAAAACATAAGTACAAGGAAGAAAAGAGAAAAGCAGAAGAATACTGGTGAAGAAATACAAATCACAATGGAATACAAGGGAAAAGACATGTAAACCCAGCCTCATACAGTGAAAATGGGACAAAAGATAAACAACACAGAAAAAACTGGCCCGACCGACCGAAAGATAAACCAGAAAAATACTGGCCCAAACAGTGAAAAGTGGACAAAACGAAAATCACAAAGAGAGAAAAAAAAACGAAGTAAATGCTACTGTGTTGTGCCGGCCCGCTCGTGCCGCATTTCAGGCGAGGGGATCCCATATTGTTATAAGCGACATATAGCTCCCGCGCCTATGATGCACCTAACTCCTATGTGGCACCTTCAGCGCCTGGTACAGTGTTATTCGCAACTTGGCGCACACCACCTTTTGTCCTGTGCTTGGCCCATTTACATTTTTTTCTTTTCTTTTTTAAACCTTCAAAAAAATACAAGTGTGTCATGGGAGATTCAAACTCCAATACTACTCGTTTAGTCCTGGAGGCAGTAACTACTGGGCAACTTACTTGTTGTCACCTGCGCTTTTTTTTCTTCTTGTGAGAAATGTGACGATAGAAAGGAAAAAAAAAGACATGCTTTCCCGTCCAAGTTTTCCCTCTATTTGGCTGTCTTCCTTCTTTTGTGTTTCTTTTTTTATTTTTTCCTCAATTCACAAATTGTTTTTAAAATTTGTGACTTTTAAAAATTCTGTGAACTTTTCCAAAGTTCAGGAACTACATTTTAAATCTCGTGATTTTTTCCAATATGTGATTTTTCAAATTCATGTACTTTTTCAAATTTTGTGAACATCTTTACAATTTTTGCGAACTCGCTTTAAGATTCATGAACTTTGTTCAAATTTGTGAACATTTTTTATTTTTCCAATTTGCTTTTCAAATCTGTGAACTTATTTTCAAATTCATGAACGTTTTTAAAATTTTGTGAACTTTGTTTTCAGTTTTCAGAGATTTTAAAAAAAATCGAATGTTCATGAATTGTTTTTAGATTTCACTAACTTATTTTTCAAATTGATGAACAATCCTCAAATTATTATTATTATTAATGCAAAAAAATTCATTCTTTTATGAATTTTAAAATTTGTGAACCTTTTCCAGAATGTTGATTATTTTCTAAAAAGTGAAATCTTTTTCAAATTTATGATTTTTCAAAATTTTATGATATTTTATTAAAAGTCACTGGTCAACCAGTTAGCTGATCAACTAGTAAGCTGGTCAACCCGCTAGAGATGTGAAGCATGTGGAACATGCGGCCCACTCGAGCAGGAACGGATGGAGCTTCGCATTTGTTGCGCTGTAGCAAGATGGCACTTTTGGGCCGTAGCCCACAAATGAAGGTAGTGAGCACTAGGGATCCTTTTCGGCACGTGAAGCGCTG
>NC_057804.1:62034984-62047026 GCF_018294505.1 Triticum aestivum | reverse complement strand
CCGAGAACTTCCTGCGGTAAAAGAGCCCCCCGCGATGGCATTAAGTGGGCTGGCCCATTAAAGGTTTAGCAAGATAGTTAGTTGCGTTCCTATTGTCAAATCCTATGTGGCACCTAGAGGCGCATCGGTACAGGGCGCAACCCACCCTCTACAAAAGATCCAAGTGGACGGCGGCCCATTATCTATCCTCTCACCGAGTTTCTCGCTAGTCTTTCTTCGGTTCCTTCTTTCGCTGCTTTTGGTTCGGTTTCGATGGTTTCCGTGTTTTTCTCTTTTTTCCTTTTAACTTTTATTTCCCGTTCTTTTTTATTTATCTTTTTCTTGTTTTTTTACTTTTTCATTTTGAATCAATGATTTTTTTATAAATTTGTTTTTCTAATATTCCAAACATTTTCAAATTTGTTAGCATTTTATATATCCTGAAACTTTTTTCAAATCTGTAAACATTTGGAAAACCAAAAACATTTTTAAAAATAGTGAACAGTTTTTAAATCCATAATTGTTTTCCAAATCATTTGTTAATTTGATTACTTTTGTTTCAAATCCACGATTTTTTTCAAATCTTGAACATTTCTAAATCTATGAATATTTGTTGGACACCACAAAAAAAAATTCAAATCCATGAACTTTTTTTGAATTCATGCTCATATTTCAAAATTCATTAACCTGTTTTCAAATACATGATTTTTTTCTTTCAAATCCATGATTTTTTTCAGAATTTTCGATATTCATATTTGCAAACAAGGCACCACCAATTATATTTCCTAAAAGGTAAACGGTTAATGAATTTTAAAAAAATGTAAACAAAATTTGTATAGTATTCAACATTTACAATAGTTCTGAATTTGAAAAAATGTTCCCATATTTTTTTTAAAGTTCATTCCTTTTTTTATGTTCCCAAATTATTATTTTTGAATCTCACAAAATATTCACGAATTCACCAAAATGTGTGTGAATCTAGAAACTTTGCTAATTAGAAAATGTTAACAATTTGAAAAATATTGGTCATTTGAAAAATGTTCACTAGTTCAATATAAAATTCACAAATTTGAAAAAATGGGATTTAAAATTGTTGTGAGTTTGAAAAATGTACGCAAATTTGTTTTTTTATTTAGAAATGTTCCTAGATTTCAAAAAATGTTCATGAAGTAAAAAAAATATCTGAATTTGTAAAAAAATTCTGGAATTTAAAAGAAATGATAATTCGATTGCTCCCCCAACTTGATGTCATTACTCACATTTATATCTATTTTTTAAGTCTGCTGAAATTTGCCCTCTTCCGTCAAGTCACCTTCATATTTGTAAACAAGGCACGGCCAATTATATTTCCTAAAAGGTAAATGGTTAATGAATTTCTGAAAAATGTATACAAAATTTATATAGTATTCAACATTTACAATAGTTCTGAATTTGAAAAAATGTTCCCATCTTTTTAAAGTTCATTCGTTTATTATGTTCCCAAATTATTATTTTTGAATCTCACAAAGTATTCACGAATTCACCAAAATGTGTGTGAATCTAGAAACTTTGCTAATTAAAAAATGTTAACAATTTGAAAAATATTGGTGATTTGAAAATTGTTCATTAGTTCAACTAGGAAATATGCCCGTGCGTTGCAACGGGAGAAAAAACTTATGACATGCCCATCCACTACCTATCTTACATCGACCATAACTTACATGAAAACAAACGTTGCCCACTATGAACACCACAACATCCCTGTGGCCCATGCAAGTCCTTTGACACAACGTTGAGCATGTGATGCAACCTCCACTCTACGCCCACAACCCACAGCGTCATCCAATAGCAATGCACAATGCTGCTTTACAGGGATTCAAGACGCTAATAAGCTTTAATGAAACCAGGATATTAGTAGCTCTCAGTTTCTCTCTTTAGCAAAGCCTATAAAGCAGATTTAATAATTGATTTCCGATTCACCTTGCTTTCTACTGGGTAACTGTAATTTGTTACTCCAATAGGTACCAAACCACCAACTCCATCTAAAATTTTCATAGCCACACTTAAGTTATACTGGTTCCAAGTTCTATTCGGCTACCCCAAGTAATCATCAACCAAACATGCATATTATATTTTGTAAATTGGCATTTCCATTCCTGTGTAGCACAAATTTCACATACCATGTTTACGTACGGATCCTTGTAGCCACCAGTTGCCTACATGACATAAGCCACTCTACTGCTTCAGCAACCTGCAAATTCCCAACAGAGATATGGACACAGATGAGGCAGTCAGGCAATAAATTTTAGAACGTCTTATCCAATAGTTCGATTGGATTTGGAGAAAGTTCTACTCACCAGTGCAGAGCTATGCTTGTTACAACGTTGTTATTGATGGTGGCACAAATGGATGGCTGTCTCTGTTGCTAGCGTCGCCTTTTGCAGCGATAGCCACTCCATGATCGAGTAGGCCTTCCTTGGCAAACTCTCACAACCACCGCTCATCCACGGAGGTTGTCGACATCTTCTCGACGTTGCCTTCTATTAACACAGCTCCCGTGATGGTGCTCCCCTCACTGGCCACTCTGCTACCCCTCTCGCACTCCCTGACAACAACTTCTATAGTATGAATATTGGATGATATACCTGTAACCGACAAACTGAAACACCAATGACAAAATAATGCTTGATATTCTTATTACAACAGAAAAGTTCAATATTGTCAGCTATATGATTCTATAGTACGTACAAGGACATTTGTGTGTGAGCTTAATTATATATGAGAGGACCTTCAGAGCAGTTAAAAAAACTACATGGTCGGAAAAGAAAAAAATACAACTGAATTTCATCAGCTTGATTCATGTTGTTTTGAACTCTACCAAGAGAATAAGATGTCAGTATCCACTGTCAGTAGTTGCAGTGTGGCAACTAATTAGTGGTAAGGCAATTAGTCGGATATTCATATATGTAAGCTGAGCTCCTCCTACAGCTTTATAAATGATTTATGTAGAGAAGAAAGGCATGGTACTAAGGCAGTAATAAGTAATATTGAAATCTTCTCTGCATATCATCTATAGTATTTGCAGGTTGCAGGATGGTTACATCAGATTCCCGTGAAAGGTCAAGGAGACGTAGACAATACTAACAGAAATAGCTTCAGTTCAGTTCCACTTTTTTTCTTATCACTTCTAATTTCTAAAGGATCGTGGATACCTCTAGTAAACAACTACTGGGAACCACAAATGATATCTTGGGTTTTAACCAGCTGATTCAAAAACCAAGGAAGACAGATTAGAGATGCTTCAGTTATGTTCCACTGTATGTTTCCTGCATACAGTTCGTATGCAGCTCTACTACCCTGTATTTTTGAGAAACACCTTGTACTACACCCCTTCTTCATGAATGAAAAGCCAATCTGGCAGTTTCATCAAAAAAAGAACTCTTGGTTTCTAAGGAAACAATCTAAATCCAGTATGTAATTTGAAGTTCGAATTTCGTTTTTACTCAACAATAGTATCCACTAAATGTACACAGTATAATTATGTTTCAAGTAATACAGGCAAGCTATGTAACTGAATAAAAGATAAATAAGGTGTGCCATAATGAGAACAAATAGTCATACAACAAATAATAATATCAAACCTAACCCTCTAACTCTTGTCAGCAGCTTGTATCAAGTTGTGGAAGGCACGTGTCTGAATTATTGGAAGATAAAACACATCAAGTCTTATTACATAAGAACATGGAATCATAAAGAGCATTTACTCGGGCATGTTCGCGTGGATCTGGAGCATTGCCCGTAAGCTAATGGTGGACAGAATTTTAGTAGTGAAAGAAACAAACCAGTGTCATCCATATCCTCAAATTCCATATGAATCAAAAAGTGATAACTATCCTCGAGAACAAGCCATATACTCGTATTTAGTATCAATCAGTGAGCAGCATCATAGAAGTGTTATTTGTTTGGTTTCTGGCAGAGAGCAGCAATATATATAATGGGGTCAACGCCTTCTTCGGAACTCCCAGATATGAATGCTCATGTTCCTACCTGCAAGGCTGCAAGTAACAAAAGACTAAGCACTTAGCTTAGAATTCAATGTAAAAAATGTAAATAAAGAACATGTAAAGGGGATAAGTACACCATTGATTATTTCTCACTGGAGCGCTACACCGGATCCATGGCATAGGAGGAAACTCTTTCAGATGTATACTGCTACAGCACACAGTACTGTTGAAATGCTAGCGGAAGACAAAATTCATGGTAGAACGATTATCATTAAAATCATGAGGCCAAATGGCCAACAATTTAGTGGGGCCCTGTGATTTTGGGCCAACAGTGTTCATATATTTTCCAGTGCATATATCCCAAAGAACTTGCATCACTTTCTTGCTTTTATTGTAACACCAGTTGATTAATTGACCACAAAACTGATAAAATATTCCTAAGCAAAATTTCTTCTAGTTAGAACTGAAGCCTTTTGATGTTAGCAACTCATCTGGAGTGTCTTGCCCAACATCAAGAAATTAGGATGAGAATGAGGAATGAAGGATTCAACCTGGGCAGATAAAAGTTAATGCATTCCAAAATTGTTGTGGTGGACAGAGCAGCAGACGCAGCTTGATCTCATCCTTATTAAAGTCGTTGATGAAGAGGTCCAGATTTTAACACATAGATGAGCAAACAATTCCCCTATGCATCGCTGGCTGAGAACAATGATAACAACTTTTGAGATTGATCTTAGGCTTCCTCTGTGTCCACGAGCTGCAAGTCAGCCTCTGCCTCTGAATCGGTGTGCTAACAACGGGGGACAGGAGCCTGAGAGTGTGGCATGCTGCTGTAAACTGAGAAGGGGAGAAGAGGCCTACTGCCATGTTACTGACGGTGACGGGCTAGGCTGCTGTCTGCGCTCCCCCTCGCCGACGAGCATGGACCTGCAAGGTCCCCAGCAGCATACATGGCTGGAGATCCGGAGAGGCAGGGCTCGGCAAGCAGGGGCAGGGCATAGAGCGCGGCGGCCACGGCCAAAGCATCCGCGTCCATGTCGCCGTAACCATCGGCCGGATCCAACGCGCGCGATTCTGACACCGCCCTGCCTCTTGCGCGTCCTCCTCCTCCTCCCGGCCGTTTACCGTGGCGGCGCGGAGCGTGTTGAGCACCCCGTCGCGGTTGGCGGCGCGTGCTCGAGCCCGCCGGTGCAGGCCCGGAGCGCGGCGGCCTGGGCCTCGGCATCGGCGAACCGCGCGAGGACTTGGACGGCGCGGGAAGGAGGGCGCGGCGGAGAGGAGGCAGGCCGGGGTGCGGGGAGGACGGCAGCACGGAGCGGGGAGGAGGGCGCGGCGGAGAGGAGGCAGGCCGGGGTGCGGGGAGGACGGCAGCACGGCGCGGCGGAGGATGCGGGCCGGCGGCGGCGAGGCAGCGGATTCAGATGGGGTGGGAGACGCAGTCGCTCGATTCGGGGGTGGGTTTTTCTTTTTCTTTTTCGTTTTCAAGCGCGTCCGTGGGGCAGACACACGAAACGTTTTCCCCACTTATTTACTGGACTGCGGGTTTATTTTCATAAAAGTCAAGGGGTTTTCTATAAAAATGCCGATGACGGACGACCAGAAGCATTAGCTGGTTTATTAGTAGGTAAAGATAAAGATAAAGATATAAAATTCACAAATTTGAAAAAATGGGATTTAAAATTGTTGTGAGTTTGAAAAATGTACGCAAATTTGTTTTTTTATTTAGAAATGTTCCTAGATTTCAAAAAATGTTCATGAAGTAAAAAAATCTGAATTTGTAAAAAAATCTGGAATTTAAAAGAAATGATAATTCGATTGCTCCCCTAACTTGATGTCATTACTCACATTTATATCTATTTTAGACTGCTGAAATTTGCACTCATCCTTTCATTTCGTTTTCGTCCAGTCGAAGGCCTATCACCAAGATATTTGTCCCTCCTAACACATGAGACAAAAGAGTGAAAGCTAGCCCTAGACAGTGGGACCTAACTGTGAGTGTCTTAATATTTTCAATGGATTTATCTATTTTGTTAAGTGAGAGGTCCCACTGGTCTGTGGCTCTTTAGTAACTAATTGAAGGATAAGGTACTAATCTAATTGCCATGTTCTTGGGGCCCACCTCTCACACCCGTTGTGGCACAACGACTGCTCGGGAGCACGCCGGAGCAAACAACGGATGACCCACAAGTGTAGGGGATCACAACAGTCTCTGAAAGAAGTATTTCCACCTAAAATTATTGATTCGACATAATGGAAGGCAAAAAATATTTATAAGCCTTAGCAGTTGAGTTGTCAATTCAATCACACCTGGATAGATAACTTGTTGGCACAATTTATTAACAGTGTAGTAATATGATAGGAGTACCAATCAAATAGTAACAAAAACAGTATTACAGAAAAGTAACAGATTGCAAAAGTAGTAACTTTAGAGAGAGCAATAGTTACGAAAAGGGTAGTCATGGAAGTAAATAGTGGGTTTTGTCCAGACGAGATTCGTTATGTAATAGTCATAACATAGAGCGATATCAAACTAGTTCCATGTGTAGTTGTATGTCCTTTCGATAAGAACTTTCACATCTTTTGTCCTATCCTTCCATCGCAGCAGAGTCCTAATGGAAATTAAGGGAAATTAAGACACTCATTTTAATAAAGAACTGTATCAAAGCACTAACTATCAATGAATACATGCAGTTCTCAAGGTAAAGTCATCCCCTTTGATATCCCAATTATTGTCACTTGGGGTCTCGGGTTCAAAACGATAACAGATGCATACAACTTGTTGATAAGATCAAGAACAAAAATATATTCATGAAAACATGGAGAGTTCAGATCTGATATCATGGCACTCGGGCCATAGTGACAAGCATTAAGCATAGCAAATTCATAACAACATCAATCTCAAAACATAGTGGATACTAGGCATCTAGCCATAATAAATATGACATCTATTACATAAAAAATCTCATCCAATTCCCATATACCACCATGTGCCTAAAGAGGTATTACTCACACATGGATGAGATGATCATTGAAGTTTTGTTGGAGAAGAGTTGGTGGTGATGACGACGACGAATCCCCCTCTCCAGAGCCCAAATCAGACTCCAAATGAAGAACATGAGGTGGCGGCACTGTATCATTAAATTCGTTGATCATTGTGTGTGATTTTTCTGGTATATATAGGATTTTTGGATGAAAGAATCGTCGTAAAACACAGCTCCAGATGAAGAACAGGAGGTGAGGCAATCACTGAAGCCAGAAGAGCTCAGGGTTGTCGGCTTCATCGACGACACTGGCTGGCAAGGCGACCGCTCAATGGAAGGATGAATCAGGCAGGTGCTACTCCTCGGGGGCGATGCAGACATCTATAGAAGGGCCTCAATGAGGCTTGATACGTCTCCAACGTATCTACTTTTCCAAACACTTTTGCCCTTGTTTTGGACTCTAACTTGCATGATTTGAATGAAACTAACCCGGACTGACGCTGTTTTCAGCAGAATTACTATGATGTTGTTTCATGTGTAGAAAACAAAAGTTCTCGGAATGACCTGAAAATCCTCGGAGACAAGTTTCAGAAAATATAAAAAATATTGGCAAAAGAATCAAGACCAAGGGGCCCACACCCTGTCCACGAGGGTGGGGGCGCACCCACCCCCTCTGGGCGCGCCCCCTGTCTCGTGGGCCCCCTGCAGCTCCGCCGACCTCAACTCCAACTCCATATATTCTGTCTCGCGGAGAAAAAAATCAGAGAGGAAGTTGCATCGCGTTTTACGATACGGAGCCGCCGCCAAGCCCTAATCTCTCTAGGGAGGGCTGATCTGGAGTCCGTTCGAGGCTCTGGAGAGGGGGATTCATCGTCGTCATCATCATAAACCATCCTCCATCACCAATTTCATGATGCTCACCGCCGTGCGTGAGTAATTCTATCGTAGGCTTGCTGGACGGTGATGGGTTGGATGAGATTTATCATGTAATCAAGTTAGTTTTGTTAGGGTTTGATCCCTAGTATCCACTATGTTCTGAGATTGATGTTGCTATGACTTTGCTATGCTTAATGCTTGTCACTAGGGCCCGAGTGCCATGATTTCAGATCTGAACCTATTATGTTTTCATGAATATATGTGTGTTCTTGATTCTATCTTGCAAGTCTACAGCCACCAATTATGTGTTATGATCCGACAACCCCGAAGTGACAATAATCAGGATACTTCTCGGTGATGACCGTAGTTTGAGGAGTTCATGTATTCACCATGTGTTAATGCTTTGGTCCGGTTCTCTATTAAAAGGGGGCCTTAATATCCCTTAGTTTTCGCTAGGACCCCGCTGCCACGGGAGGGTAGGACAAAAGATGGCATGCAAGTTCTTTTCCATAAGCACGTATGACTATATTCGGAATACATGCCTACATTACATTGATGAATTGGAGCTAGTTCTGTATCACCCTATGTTATAGCAATTACATAAGGAATCACATCCGACATAATTATCCATTCATTGATCCATTGCCTACGAGCTTTTCATATATTGTGCTTCGCTTA
Source organism: Triticum aestivum (assembly GCF_018294505.1). NCBI lineage: Eukaryota > Viridiplantae > Streptophyta > Magnoliopsida > Poales > Poaceae > Triticum > Triticum aestivum. Next base: position 62,038,529 of record NC_057804.1, on the reverse strand, counting down.
TTTACTCTTCCGTTGCTATTGTTACAATCACTACAAAACCCCAAAAATATTACTTTTGCTATCTTTATCTTTACCACTGTTACCATTACTATCATACTACTTTGCTACTAAATACCTTGCTGCAGATACTAAGTTATCCAGGTGTGGTTGAATTGACAACTCAACTGCTAATACTCAAGAATATTCTTTGGCTCCCCTTGTGTCGAATCAATAAATTTGGGTTGAATACTCTACCCTTGAAAGCTGTTGCGATCCCCTACACTTGTGGGTTATCAAGACTAATTTCTGGCGCTGTTACCGGGAAGCATAGCTCTATTCTCTGAGTCACTTGGGATTTAAATCTGTTGATCACTATGAAGAACTTGAAAGACGCAAAAACTAAAATTTATCCCTCAACTACGAGGGGGGGGGGGTAAGGAACTGCCATCTAGCTCTGCACTAGATTCTCCTTCTGTTATGAATAAGCTTGCGACACCTAAACCTTCTACTGCTATGAATTCTGATATGTCGCATGTTATTGATGATGCCACTTCTGCTATGCATGATACTTATGATGAAACTACTTCTACGCTTGATACCACTGTGCCATTAGGTGAATTTCTTGATGAACAATTTGCTAAGGCTAGAGAGAATGAAATTATTGAAGATGCTATTATTGATGATAGTGATGATGAAAGATCTCTGAACGATTATGAATTGCCTATTGTTTCTGAGGGTTATGTTATGGATGAAGAAACTGCTAGAGATTTTCTTTCTTGCAATGATAGATCAGATCTTAAGAAATTGTTAGCTAAGCTGAAACGAAAGACTTTAAATGCTAGAATGAAACATGACCCTGCTTTTGCCACTTCACCTATCTTTGTTACTGATAAGGAATATGAATTCTCTGTTGATCGTGAGATTATTACTTTAGTTGATTCCGATCCTTTTTATGGCACTGAATCTAAAACTGTTGTGGCACATCTTACCAAGTTAAATGATATAGCCACCCTGTTTACTAATGATGAGACGTCTCGCTATTATTACGTACTTAAGATATTTCCGTTCTCATTAAAGGGTGATGCTAAGACTTGGTTTAATTCTCTTCCTCCTGGTTGTGTGCGTAGTCCCCGGGATATGATTTATTACTTCTCTACTAAATATTTCCCTGCTCATAAGAAACAAGCTGCCTTGCGGGAAATATATAACTTTGTGCAAATCGAAGAAGAGAGTCTCCCACAAGCTTGGGGGAGGCTTCTCCGATTACTTAATGCTTTTCCTGATCATCCTCCTAAGAAAAATGAAATACTTGATATCTTTTATAATGGACTAACTGATGCTTCCAAGGACCACTTGGATAGTTGTGCTGGTTGTGTTTTCAGGGAAAGAACAGTCGGCGAAGCTGAATTGCTATTGAATAATATGTTGGCTAATGAAAATAATTGGATTCTTCCTGAGCCAATTCCTGAGGCAATTCCTGAACTAATTGAGCCAACTCCTGAGCCTATACCTAAACCTACTCTGAAGAACCGAGGTGTTCTATTTCTCAGTCCTGAAGATACGCAAGAGGCAAAGAAATCAATGAAAGAGAAAGGTATTAAAGCTGAAGACGTTAAGAATTTACCTCCTATTAAAGAAATATATGGTCAATACACCGCCTGTCGAAGAACCACATTGTCTTGATAACCCGAACAGGTAGTAAAGGTAAATTCTCTCTATAGATACAATAAGGATGAAATCCCTTCTACTAAATTTCAAAGTCCATGCTTATATGAATTTGATGATTTCATGAATAGACAAGCAAATTTCAATGATTATGTTGGTAGACAATTGAAGAATAATGCTTATATGATAGGACACTTCAAAGATTATATAGCTAGAGTTAAAGGTGAACTTAAACTCACTAGTAAACATGCTTCTATGGTTGCTACTCAAGCTGAACAAGTACTTAAAGCTCAGAATGAATTGCTAGTTGAACTAAATAATAAACATGACTTTGCTGTTAGAGTGGCTACTAGAACTGGTAAAATGACTCGGGAACCTTTGTATCCTGAAGGCCACCCTAAGAGAATTGAACAAGATTCTCAGAATAATAATCTAGATGCTCCTAGTTCTTCTAAGAAGAAGAAAAGGAAGAAGGATAGGACTTTACATGCTTCTAGTGAACCTAATGTAGAAACACATGAGAATCCTAATAATACTTCTATCTCTGATGCTGAAACACAATCCGGAGATGAACATGAACCTGATGATAATGCTAATAATGATGTTCATGTAGATGCTCAACCTAGTAATAACAATGATATAGAAACTGAACCTGCAGTTGGTCTTGATAACCCACAATCAAGAAACCAACGTTATGATAAGAGAGATTTTGTTGCTAGGAAGCATGGTAGAGAAAGAGAACCATGGGTTCAGAAACCCATGGCCTTTCCTCCTAAACCATCCAAGACAAAGGATGATGAGGACTTTGAGCATTTTTCCGAAATGATTAGACATATTTTCTTAGCATGCGCTTAACTGATATGCTTAAATTAAATCCTTATGCTAAGTATATGAAAGATATCATCACCAATAAGAGGAAAATACCTGAAGCTGAGATTTCCATCATGCTTGGCAACTATACCTTTAAGGGTGGAATACCTAAGAAACTTGGTGATCCCGGAGTACCCACTATACCATGCTCCATTATGAGAAATTATGTTAAAATTGTTTTATGTGATTTAGGAGCCGGTGTTAGTGTTATGCCTCTTTCCCTGTACCGTAGACTTGAATTAAGTAAGTTGACACCCACTGAGATATCCTTGCAAATGGCTGACAAATCAACTGCTATACCTGTCGGCATTTGTGAGGACGTGCTTGTTGTTGTTGCGAATGTTACTATTTTAACAGACTTCGTTATTCTTGATATTCCCGAGGAAGAACGGAATTAAAGGGAAGGTTACTGGAGGTAGGAGAAGATAAGCACGCACAGGCTGCATACCAGCTCGTATCCCTCCCATCTCCCCTCGTGCAAGTGGCCCACCTTGTGCGCTCGCCTCTCGAGAGAAACTACCGTTTCCTGGGTTCGCAGCGAGCCAGGTGCAGAGGTGCTTTGAGTTTCGTGCTATGCATGCCCAATAGTAAAAACAGGCAACCAAACAGCCCGTTCGCTTCCTGTGCGGGCCTGGTTGGGCCTCACACGCAACCAAACACGCCCTAAGGTTCTGAGAGGTATCTTACTGCCGGTCTCGACAACGTCAACATTAATGAAGCCGGTGAAGGTTGGCTTGTAGAGGTCGTCGGCATAGGACGACCTGATTTTTGCTATAAATTTCGTCGTGGAGTCCGACTCGTTGGCCCAACCCCATAGGATGTGGCGTTGCTTCACCGGGTCGAGGAACATTTGGGATGCGTGCAAGTTACCGTAGTCGCAGCGGAGCCTGTAGTTGCCGTCTCTGAGCGCCGCATCGGGCACGTACGTCTCGGTGCATGGTCGTATGCACCGAAGGCGTAGTACTCGAACCACGTAAGGTCGAGGCTCACCTTGAACATATGTTCTTGGGAGGCAAATGTGACCACTGGCG